>NC_030682.2:149773489-149804883 GCF_000004195.4 Xenopus tropicalis | reverse complement strand
ATAATTTTTGGGACTTGTCCCTGTCCCCCACTGCCGCTGGTAAACCTTCAGGGGAGGGCAAAATGTAACTGTTCAGGTCCCTTTAAATAACACCCACGGGCATCACAAGTCAAATGTGAAGGGAAAACAGCCAATATCCTAAACGTTGACTAACTCATGATGGGCTGCTGCTGCTAATTACTGACTCATTGGATTTGCGCTGCTAATACTAACTCATTGCTATGTGCTGGCCATGCTAATTACTAAACTCATTGATGTGCTCATGGGCTAATACTAACTTCATTGATGGGTGCTCGTGGCTAATTACTGACCATTGAATGTGCTCGATGGCTAATTACTACTCATTGGGAGGGTGCCGCCAGCTAATACAAACCATGGGAAAATGTGCTGCGTGCTAATTACAACTCCCCGCATGATGGGTTGCGTGCGCTAATACTAACTCATTGGAGCTGCTTGGCTAAATACTAACTCATTGGATGGTGCTCATGCTAATTACTACTCATGGAGATGTCTCTGGCTAATTACTAACTTCATTGGGAAGGGTGCCTGCAATGCTAATACTAACTCATTGGATGGTGCTGCATGCTAGATACAACCATTGGATGGGGGTGCTGCGTGCTAATTACAACTCATTGGGATGGGGCTGTCTGCATGGCTAATACTAACTCATTGTTGGTGCTGCATGGCTAATACTGACTCCATTGGATGGTGCTGCATGGCTAATACTGACTCATTGAGGTGCTGCGTGTGGCAATTTACTAACTTCATTGGATGGGCTGCATGCTAATTACTAACTCATGAATGGTGCTGCTGCTAATTATCCGACTCATTGGATGTGACTGCGTGGGCTAATTACAAAACTCATTGAGGTGCCTGCTAATTACTAACTCATTTGCGATGGGTGCTTGCATGGCTAATTACTAACTCATGGGAAGGGTCTTGCATGGCTAATACTTAACTCATTGGTATGGCGTGCTGCTGGCTAATTACTAACTCATTGGTATGGTGCTGCATGCTAATTACTAACTCATTGATGCTGCTGGCTATTACTAACTCATATGGATGGGTGCTGCGTGCTAATTACGAACTCATTGATGGTGCTGCTTGGCTAATACTAACTCATTGGATGGGGCGCCGTGGCTAATTACTAACTCATTGATGGTGCTGCAATGGCTAATTACCTAACTCATTGGTATGGTCTGCACATTTGGCTAATTACTACTCATTGGATGGTGCTCGGCTAATTACTAACTCATTGGATGTGTGCCGCATGCTAATACTAACTCATGGGTGCTGCTGGCTAATTACTAATCATTGGGATGGGTGCTGCAGGCTCATTACTACTCAATTGGATGGGTGCTGCATGACTAATTACTAACTCATTGGATGGGGTCTGCATGGCTAATTACTAACTCATGGGATGTGCTGCTGGCTAATACTAACTCATTGGATAGGTTCTGCGTGCTAATTACTAACTCATGATGGTGCTGGCATGGCTCATTACTAACTCATGATGGTGCTGCCGTGGCTAATTACTAAACTCATTGGATGTGGCGCATGGCTAATACTAAACCATTGATGCGTTGCTGCATGGCTCATTACTAACTCATTGGGTGATGGCTGCTGCAATAACTAACTCATTGATGGGGGTCTCGTGCTAATACTGACTCATTGGGTATGGTTGCTGGCATGTCAATTACTAACCAATTGTGTTGCTGCAGCCTCATTACTAACTCATTCGGATGGTGGCTCGTGCTAATTACTAACTCCATTGAATGGGGTGCTGCGTGCTAATTACATCATTGGATGGTGCTCATGACTAATTACAACTCATTCGGATGGGCCTGCATGGTAATTACTACCTCATTGGATGTGCTTCATCTAATTACTAAACTCATTGATGGGGTGCTGCGTGCCTAATTACTAATCTCATTGAATGTTCTGCGTGGCTAATTACTAACTACATTGGATGGTGCGCGCTAATACTAACTCATTGGGATGTGTGCTGCATGCGCTAATACGAACTCATGGATGGTGCTATGCATGGCAATTAAACAACTCATTGAGGGTCTGCCATCTAAATACTAACTCATTGATGGTCTGCGGCTAATTACTAACTCATTGGATGGTCTGCATGCTAATTACCTACCATTGGATGGTGCTGCTGGGCTAATTACTAAACTCATTGATGGTGCTCATGGCTAATTACAACTCATTGGATGGTCTGCAGGCTAATTACAACTCATTGAGGGCCTGCAGGCTCATGACTAAACTCATTGGGATGGGCCTGCTTGTAATTACTAATCTCATTGGGATGGTGTCTGCTGGCTAATTATAACTCATTGATGGTCTGCATGCTAATTACTAACTCATTGATGGGGTGCGCCTGTCGCTAATTACTAACTCATTGGAATGCTGCATGGCTAATTACTAACTCTTGGATGGTGCTGCGTGGCCTAATTACTAACTCATTGATGGGTGCTCATGGCTAATACTAACTCATTGGATGGTCTGCATGGCTAATTTACTAACTCATCTGCGGATGGTGCTGCTGGCTAATACTGATCTCATTGGGATGGGTGCTATGGCACCTAAAACTCATTGGATAGTGCTTGCATGGCACTACTCATTGGATGTTCTGCATCACTAACTCATTGATGGGTCTGCATGCACTAATCATTGGATGGGTGCCTGATGGTAATTACTAACTCATTGGATGTAAGTTAATAAGGGCTTGCTCATGGCTAATTCTAACTCATTGGATGGTGCTGCATGGCTAATACTAAACTCATTGGATGGTGCTCGTAGCTAATCACTACTCTATTGATGCTGCTCGTGCGTAATACTAACTCATGGATGGGTGCTGCATGCTATTAACTAACTCATTGGGATGGGGTGCCTGCATGCTTAATACTAACTCATTGGATGTGCCAGGCTAATTACTAACTCATTGGGATCTGCATGGCCTAATTACTAACTCATTGGATGTTGCCGTGCTAATTACAATCATTGGATGTGTGCTCCATGGCTAATACTAACCTATTATGGGCTCTGCTTAATTACTAAACTCATTGCGATGTGCTGCAGGGTGGCTAATTACTACTCATTGGATGGTGGTGCATGGCTAATTACTACTCATTTGGATGGTTGCGCATGGCAATTACTAACTCATTGGATAGTCTGCATGGCTAATACTGACTCATTGGGATGGTTGCTGCTGCTAATTACTAACTCATTGCGGTATGGTGCTGCATGGCTAATTACTAACTCATTGATGGTCTGCATGGCTAATTTACTAAAATCATGGGATGGTGCTGCGACTTCATTACTTAAACTCATTGGATGGGTGCTGCTGGCTTAATTTACTAACTCAATGGTATGGTGACATGCCGGCTATATACAACATCATTGTGGGTGCGCAGGCTAATTACTAAACTCATTGGATGTGCGCGTGGCTAATACGAACTCTTGGATGGGCTGCATTGGCTAATACTAAACTCATGGATGGGGCTGCGTGCGCTAATTACTAACTCATTGGGCAGTGTGCATGGCTAATTACTAACTTCATTGGATGGGTGTGCTGGCCTAATTACTGACTCATTGGGATGGGCTGCTGTGGCTTATATTACTAACGCAATTGGATGGTGCTGCATGCTTATGTACTAACTCATTGGGATGTCTGCGTGCTAATTACTGACATCCAGTGGGATTGCTGCCATGCACTAACTCAATGATGGGGTGCTGCATGGCACTAACTCATTGATGTGCTGATGGCACAACTCATTGATGGTGCTTGCATGGCTAATTACTAACTCATTCTGGATGGTGCTGCGTGGCTAATTACTAACTCATTGGATGGGTATTGCTGCTGGCTAATACTAACTCATTGGAGGTGCTGCATGGCTAAATTACTAACCTCATTGGATGGGGCTGCGTGGCCTAATACTATACTCATTGGAGGGCTGCATGGCTAATTTACTAACTCATTGATTGTAAGTGTTAAGATGTGCTCATGCCTAATTAACGAACTATTGGGAGGTCTCGTGGGCTAATTACCGACTATTGGGATGGGTGCTGCTGGCTAGATTTACACTCATTGATGGTGCTGCCAGGCTATATACTGAACTCATTTGGATGTGCTGCCAGCCTAATTACTAATCTGGGAATGGGTGCTGCATGCTATTACTAACTCATTGGATGGTCGCGTGGCTAATTACTAACTCAGTGATACCTCATGCCTAATACTAAACTCATTGCATAGGTGCTGGGCATGCTATATTACTAACTCATTGTGGTATGGTGCTGCACGCTAATACTAACTCATTGGAAGTCTGATGCTTAATTACTAACTCATTGGCATGGGTGTTGCATTCTAATACGAAAACTCATATGATATGGGGTGCTGCATGGCTAATTACTAACCTCATTGGATGGTGCTGCAACGTTGGCAATTACTACTCATTGATGTGCTGCATGGCACTACTCATTGGGAGTGCTGTCATGCACTAACTCATGGAGGTCTGCATGGCACAACTCATTGGGATGGGGCTGCTATGGCTAATTACTAACTCATTGGGATGGTCTGCATGGCTAATACTAACTTCATTGATGGTGCTGCGGCTAATTACTAACTCATTGGATGTGCCTCTGAATTACTAACTCATGGAGGTCATGCATGGCTAATTACTAACTCATTGGATGTAAGTTAAGAATGGTGCTGCATGGCTAATTACTAACTCATTGGAGGGTGTCTCATGGCTAATTACTAACTCAATTGCGCGATTGAAGTAGGATGGGTGCTGCATGGCTAATTACTAAACTCATTGATGGTGCTGCATGGCTAATACTAACTCATTGATGGTGCTGCCTGCTAAACTAACTCATGGATGGGGTGCTCATGGCTAATTACTAATCATGGCTATGTGCTGCATGCAATTACAAACTCTTGATGTGCCTGCATGGCAATTACTTTACTCATGAGGGTCTGCATGCACTAAACTCAGGATGGGTGCGCATGCACTAACTATTGATGGTGCCTGCATCACTAACTCATGGCAGGTTCCATGGCAATTACAACTCAGGATGGCTGCCGTGGCTAATTACTAACTCATTGGGATGGGGGTGCTGCGTGCTAATTACAACTCATGGATGGTGCTGCATGCTTAATTACTAACTCATGGATTGCTCTGCAATGACTAACTCCATTGGATGGGTGCTGGCCATGCTAATACTAACTCATGATTGTAAGGTAAGAGATGGGTTGCTGCATGGCTAATTACTAAACTCATTGATGGGCTGCGGCTTAATTACGACTCATTGCAGGTGTTGCTGCGTGGCTAATTACGACTCATGGGAGGGTGCTGCATGCTAATTACTGACTCTTGAGGTGCTGTCATGGCTAATTACTAACCATTCGGAGTGCTGCCATTGGCTAATTACTAACTCATTGGGATGGTGCTGCATGGCTTAATTACTAACTCATTGATGCGGCTGCTGGCTAATTACTAACTCATTGGATAAGGTCTGCATGGCAATACTAAACTCATTGGTATGGGTGCTTCGTGCTAATACTAACTCATTGGTAATGGTGCTGGCATGGCTAATACAACTCATTGGAGGGGCTGCTGGCTAATACGACTCATTGATGGGCTGCATTGCATAACTCATTGAGGGTCTGCATGCACTAACTCATGGATGGTGCGCATGGCACTAACTCATGATGGGTCTGCATGCTAATACCTAACTCATTGGAGGCTTGCTGTATGCTTAATTACTAACTCATGGGATAGCTGCTGCGTGGCTAATTACTAACTCATTGGGATGGGGGTGCTGCTGCTAATTACTAACTCATTGGTATGTGCTGCATGCAATTACTAACTCATTGGATTGTAAGGGTAAGGATGGTGCTGCATGGCCTAATTACTAACTCATTGGATGTGCTGCATGGCTAATTACTAACTCATTTGGATTGTAGGTTAAGGGATGGTGCTCAGGCATAATTACAACTCATTGGAATGGTGTCTGCATGGCTAATTACTAATCATTGAGGGTCTGCGTGCAATTACTAACTCATTGATGCTCTGGCATGGCAATTACTAACTCATTGGGATGGTGCTCATGCTTAATTACAACTCATTGAGGATATGCCGTGCCTGCTTGGGCTTATTACTGACCTCATTGATGTGCTGCTGGCTAATTACTACTCATTGGATGCTGCTGCTATGCGCTAATTACTGAACTCATTGGAGCGTGCTGCATGGCTAATTACCTAACTCATTGGATGGTGCGCATGCTAATTACTAACTCTGATGCGTCTGCCATGCTAATACTAACTCATTGGATGGTGCTGCATGCTCATTACTAACTCATTGGATGGTACTGCGTGGCTTAATTATCTAATCATTGAGTTGCTGCATGCTAATACTAACTCATTTGATGGTGCGCTGCTAATTACTTAAACGCCATTGATGTGCTGGGCTGGCTAATTACTAAACTCATTGGATGGGTCTTGCATGCTCATTACGTAACTCATACTGATGGTCTCATCAATTACTAACTATTGATGTCCCTGCATGCTAATTACTGACTCATTGGGATGCGGTCCTGCAGGCTAATTACTAACTCATGGAAGGTGCTGCATGGCTAATTACTAACTCATTGGAATGCGTGCTGCCGGCTAATACTTTAACTCTCTGATGGTGCTGCGTGCAATTACCACTCATTTGGAGGCTTGCGTGGTAAATTACTACTCATTGGGATGTGCTGCCATGCTAATTACTGACTCATTGGGATGGTGGCTGCATGGCAATTACTAAACTCAATTGGATGGTCTGCGTGGCTAATTAACTAAAAACTCATTGATGGTCTGGCATGCTAATTTACTAACTTCATTTGGATGTGCTCGGGCTAATTACGAACTCATGGAAGTGCTGCATGGCTAATACTACTCATTGGATGGTGCTGCGTGGCTAATTACTAACTCATTGAGGTGCTGCAGCTAATTACTAACTCTATGGGATGGTGCTGCCTGCTAACCTGACTCATTGGTATGTCCGCATGCACTAACTCATTGATGTGCCTGCATGCACTAACTCTGGGATGGGTGCTTCATGCACTAATCATTGGGATGGTCTGCAATGCAATGACTATCTCATTTGGATGGGGCTGCATGCTAATTACTTAACTCATTGGTATGGGTGCTGCGTGCTAATTACTGACTCATTGGATGCTGCATGCCAACTAATCATTGGATGTGCCATCACTAACTCATTGGGATGGGTGCTGCATCCACTAATCTCATTGCATGGGATGCTGCATGGCTTAATTTACTAAACTCATTGGATGGTTGGCTTGCTAATTACACTCATGGATGGGGTGCTGCGTGGCTAATTAACTAACCTCATTGATGTGCTGCATGGGCTTAATACTAAACATATTGATTTAAGGGTTAATGATGGGTGCTGCATGTCATAATTAACTAACTCATGGAGGGGCTGCCTGCTAATTACTACTCATTGATATGTCTGCGTGGCTAATTACTGACTATTGATGTGCTGCATGCTAATACTAAACTCATTGATGGGTGCTCTGCTAATTACTGATCATTGAGATGGGGGGTCTCGTGGCTAATACTGACTCATTGGGTATGGTCTGCATGGCTAATTACTGACTCATTGGATGTGCTGCAGGTAATTACTAACTCATTGGATGGGCTGCATGGCTTAATTACTAACTCATGATGGTGCTGGCATGGCTTAATTACTAACTCATTGGATGGGTGCCGCAGGCTCATTACTTAACTCAATTGATGGTGCTCTATGCGTCTAATTACTAAACCATTGAGCGATGGTTGCTCTCCGTCGCCTAATTACTTAAACTCATTGCAGTGCTGCATGGCTATTACTAACTCATTGATGGTCACTGCGTGTCAATACTAACTCATGGGATGGGTCTTGCATGGGCTAATTACTAATCATTGATGGTGCTGCCTGGCTAATTACTAACTCATTGGGATGGTCTGCGCTAATTACAACTTCATTGTATGGTGCTGCATGCCTAATACTAAAAAACTCAATGCAGTGCCTGCATCTAATTATCTAACCATTCGGATGTGCCTCGCTAATACTAACTCATTGGATGGCCTGCATGGCCTAATTACTAACTCATTGGATGGTGCTGCATGGCTAATTACTAACTCATTAATGGGTGCTGCTGGCTAATACTAACTCATTGGGGGATGGCGGTTGACTGCATGCGGCTAATACTAACTCATTGGATGGGTGCTGCTCTAATACTAACCATTGGGATGGGTGCTGCTGCTAATTACAACTCATTGATGGGGGTCTGCATGCTAATTACTAACTCATTGGATGGTGCTGCATGGCTAATTATAACTCATTGATGGTGCAACACTGCATGGCAATACTAACTCATGGATGGTCTGCAGCTAAATTGCCCCTTAGCCCTGCATTCCTGTGCGTTTTATACCCAGTTTACCTGAGACAGTGCACCTACTACTGGTGGATAGGAAACATTTGAAGACCAAGGTCCTCACACACAATCTGCAGCGGAGCCAAGATTGATCCCTTTCTTTACTGTCACACTGGGATGGGAAAAAGATGAGATTAGTTACACAACCAACCACTAGTTCCCCATTCACTACAGAACCAAATGCCCCGTAGCCATTGCCACAACTTACAAAAACCACAAAACCGAGATAACAAAGGATCTGGAGTTGTATTTTAAAGAATTATGGAAAAATCTACTAGGTCGTTCTCCTGATTTGTAATATAACCAGATGTGCTGCATTCTGGCACTTTATGCTGGTCTTTATATCCTGCATTAAACGAGCAAGCCTCTAGGCCATCAATCCCGTCGTATAAACTACACTGCTGCTCTATTAAATATACCAATGTGGTGTATGTAACTGGCGTGATTGGATCTTTATGTTGGCTGATAACAGTACTGAGGTACCTGCCGCTCTGATATATAGTAAAAATAGTACCTGCCCCTCTTATAACAGTATCTGAGTACCGCCCCTCTGTATAAACATACTGAGTACCTGCGCTCTGTTAAACATACTGATACCTGCCGCTCTGTATAACATACTGAGTACCTGCCGCTCTTAAAACAGTACTTGATAACCTGCCCCTCTGCTATAACAGTTACTGGAGTACCTGCCCCCTGTATAACAGTACTGAGAGACCTGCCGCCTCTGTATAACCATACTGATACCTGCCCGCTCTTATAACAGTACTGATAGTCCCTCCGCTCTGTATAAACAGTACTGATTACCTGCCCGCATCTGGTAAACAGACTGAGTACCTGCCCCTCTGTTTATAACATACTAGTTACCTGCCCTCTGTAAAGAAACATACTGAGTACCTGTCGCTCTGTAAACATACTGATACCTGCCCCCCCTCTGTATAACAGTACTGAATACTCTGCCGCTCTGGGTTAACAGTACTGGATTACCTGCGCCTGTATAACATACTGAGTACCTGCCGCTTCTGTATAACATACTGGGAGTACCTCCGCTCTGCTATAACAGTACTGATACTGCCGCTCTGTATACATACTGATACCTCCCCTCTGTATAACCAGTCGCTGAGTACCTGCCCTCTTATAACATACTGATACCTGCCCCTCTGTATAACATACTGATACCTCCCCTCGATAAAAAGAACTGAGTACCTGCCGCTCGTATAACATACTATGTACCTGCCCCTCGTATAACAGTACTGAGTACCTGCCCCTCTGTATAACAACGAGTACCTGCCGCTCTGTATAAACAGACTGAGTACCTGCCCCTCCTGTATAAACATACTGGAATACCTGCCCCTCTGTATAACAGTACTGGTATACCTGCCCCTCGATAACAGTACTGATACCTGCCCCTCTGTATAACAGACTGAACCTGGCCCCTCTTATAACAGTACTTGAGGACTGCCCCTCTGTCATAACAGTACTAGTACCTAGCCCCTCTGTAAACATACGAGTACCTGCCCCTCTTATAACATACTGATACCTGCCCCTCTGTATAACAACTAGTAACCTGCCCTCTGGTATAACAGTACTGTACTCCCCCTGTATAACAGTACTGATACCTGCCCTCGATAAAACGTACGAGACCTGCCCCTTGTAAAAACATACTGGAAGACCTGCCCCTCGTATAACAGTACTAGTACCTGCCCTCTGCTATAACAAGTACTGATACTGCCCCTTCTGTAAACATACTGATACCTGCCCCTCGTATAACAGTACTGAAGTACCTCCCCTCTGTTTAACATACTGATACCTGGCGCTCTGTATAACATACTGAATACGGCCGCTCTGTATACAGACTTATACCTGCCGGCTCTGTATAACAGTACTGACTACCTGCCGCTCTTATAACAGTTACTGATTACCTGCCCCTCTGTATAACATCCTGTAAGTACCTGCCGCTCTGTATAAAGTACTGATACCTCCCTCTGTAAACAGTACTTGATACCTGCCCTCTGTTATAACAACTGAGACCTGGCCCTCTAGTATAACATACGATACTGCCCCTCTGTATAATATACTGATACTTGCCGCTCGTTATAACATACTGAACCTGGCTCTGTATAACATACTGAGTACCTTCCGCTCGTTTATAACATACTGATACCTCCCTCTGGTATAACAGTACTGATACTGGCCCGCCTCTGTATAACAGTACGAGTACCTGCCCCTCTGTATAACATTACTGAGTACCTGCCGCTCTGGTATAATCATACTGGAGTATCTAGCCCTATTTACCAATCCTTCCCACCCCCTCTCATCTGGCGCACGCTCGGACAGAATCGGCCTAACAATCAATACATTAAATTAGTCCCATCGACACGGGCAATACTTCGTTAGCAGCGCGATCTAACAGTACCTCCATTGACAGGCACATGTACCTTAATAGAACAGACGCCCGCACCGGCATCCCCATCACTTCTTGCACTAACGGGGCGCCAGTTCTAAGGAAGACACTTATGCCACCTCACCTTCCCATTGTATAAACTACAATAATAACAGAGAAGAATGTTCTGGCACACAATAAGCTGTACCCCCATACTTACGTCAAGGAAACACTATGGCACCTCCTACCCATAGATGAATAAATACAAAATATACAGAGAGGAATGTTCTGGCACACAATAACTGTACCCCCATTACTGTACTGTCTAAGAGAACACTATGCACCTCCCTCCCATTATGTATAAAATACCAAATATACAAGAGAATGTTCTGCACACAATAACTGTACCCCATAACTTACTGCTATGGAAACACTATGGCACCTCCCTCCCATATGTAAAATACAAATATTACAGAAAGGAATGTTCTGAGCACACAATAGCTACCCGCCAATACTTTACTTTCTAAGAAACACATTGCACCCCTACCATATGTATAAAATACAAATATACAGGAAAGGAATTTCTGGCACACCAATAAGCTGTACCCCCATACTGTACTGTCTAAGAAACCTATGGCACCGCCTTACCCATATGTATAAATACAAATATACAGAAAAGAATGTTCTGGCAACAAATAACTTACCCCATACTGTACTGTCTAGAAACACATATCACCCCCACCCATTATGTATAAATACAAATATACAGAGAAGGAATGTCTGGGCACACCAATAAGCTGTACCCCCTACTTTACTGTCTAAGGAAACACTATGGCACCCCCTACCTCATATGTATAATACAAATATACAGAAAAAGGAATGTTCTGCACACAATAAGCTGTACCCCCATAACTGTACTGTCTAAGAAACACTATGCACCTCCCCCCATAGTATAAATACCAAATATAACAGAAAGAATTTCTGGACACAATAATGCTGTAACCCTACATACTTACTGTCTAAGGAAACACTATGGCACCCTCCTAACCCATATGTATAAATACAAATATACAGAAAGAATGTTCTGCGCACCACAATAAAAGCTTACCCCATACTTACTGTCTAAGGAAAACTATCACCCCCTACCCCATAGTATAAATAAAATATACAGAGAGAATGTTCTGGCACACATAACTGTACCCCCAACTTACTGTCTAAGAAACCACTACTGCACCCCCCTACCCATATGTAATAAATACAAATATACAAGAGAATTTCTGGCACACAATAAGCTTTACCCCCATACCTGTACTGGTCGAAGCGAAACCCACTATCGCACCTCCCTCCCATTTGCTATAAATACAAAATAAATTTGATGGCCTTTACCTTAAGGATACTGCAGTATACTTCAGATCAAACAAGACTTCATAACTGACAGTAAAAAATGCATTATTTATTATCTGGCAAAATGGCCTTAAGTGATTCCCTCTGTACTAAGAGCATTTAATACCCTTCTCCCTGCTTAATTAAAAGATGCCATCCCGCCCTCAGAAGGAGTCCTTTTACCCTCGCAGCCCTCTTATCTCCCTCGATCTGAAGGGCGTGCCCTCCCTGAATCAGCGCCGCTCAATAGAATTTATATTTCATCATTAATTTGTTCATTCTGGGCCTATAAAGCCTTCACCTACCGCGTGCATGGGCCGCGCTTCCACGATTTCTGGCTGTCTTCTTTCCCCTGGCCATCAACATATTATGGCACATTGGCTGTCCTGCTAATTTGCTTAGTACAGGAATTCCCTATGCTGCCAAGTTTTATGTATCTTCTTACAGCTATGAGCAAACCATAGGGCTTTCCTGCTGATTTGCTTATACAGGGAATCCCATGCTGCCATAGTTTATTCGGTATCTCTGTAAGGGCTATGGGGGCAAAGCTGAGGGGCTTTCCTGCTGAATGTGCTTATACAGGCGGAATCCCTAATGTTGCCTATAGTTTATGTATCTCTCTTTACAGGCTATGGAGCAAACAGCTGTCCTGTGAATTGTGCTTAGTACAGGAAATCCTATGTCCATAGTTTTTAGGTATCTCGCTGTACAGCTATGAGCAAACTTAGGGGCTTCCGCTGGAATTGTGCTTATCAGGGAATCCCTATGTGCCATAGTTTTATGTATCTCTCTGTACAGGCTATGAGCAAACATAGGCGGGCTTTCCTGCTGAATTGTGGCTTATTTACAGGGGAAATCCTATTGCCATAGTTTTAGTATCTCTCATGCTAAGCTTAAGCAAACTAGGGGCTGTTCCTGCTTGAATTGCTTATACAGGGATCCCTATGTGCCATAGTTTTATGTATCTCTTGACAGGCTATGAGCAAAATTAGGGCTTTCCGGCTGAATTGTGTTAGTACAGGAATCCTATGTGCCCATATTTATGTATCCTCCTGTACAGGCTATGAGCAAATCTCAGGTTCCGTAATCTCCCTCCCATCCCATAATAATCGCTCAATAATAGACATAATGTTATGGCGCAACAACACCGCGGGGAAAGACCAATCAAAAGCATGTGTCGGAGGTCTCGTAACTTAGAAATATCTGATTAGAAGGGACGACGCAGGGGGCGGACGTACGATACAGTCATTTTCATTGAGACGCATGGCGCGTTAATTTTACATCTGAAATGATCCCTGCCGTCGTACAAGCAGATAAACTTTATTTATGCTCAGCTGTCAAGGATTAGAAAAAATTGCTGAAGCCATGCTGCACAGAGGCACCTGGGGTTTGCAGGATTCTACTATGAAAACTAACGGAAGAGTAGGAATGAACCAATCGGTAATCGCATCTTTGCCACTGTACAGAATGCTACGTCATAACAATAAGCTAGATCTCAGCCATAAAGCAGGTCAGACTGCCTCTTACAATGGTGGATCAGCATAGGATCTGTTGCCATCTGTACAGAATGCTCTTGTTAACAGATAGCTAGAATCTCACCAAAACAGGGCAGGACTCTGCTTTACAATGGGGGGATCAGATAGTGATCTGTGCCACGTGACAGATGCTTTATACAGATACTAGAATCTCAGCCATTAAAGCAGGAGGACTGCGCTTACAATGGGGGACAGAATAGGATCTGCCACCTGTGACAGAATGCTCTGTTATACAGATAAGCTAGAATCCACCATAAACAGGGCAGGACTGCTGCCTTACAATGGGGGATCAGATAGTAGCTGTGTCACGTACAGAATTGCTTTTTCTTGGTTTATACAATACTTAGAATTCTCACCATAACAGGCAGGACTGCTGCTTTACATGGGGGATCAACTATGATCTGGCCACTGTGACAGAATGCTTTTATACAGATAGCTAGAATCTCAGCCATAAAGCAGGCAGGACTGCTGCTTACAATGGGGATCAGATAGGATCCTTGTCACTGTGACAGAATGCTCTGTATACAGTACTAGAATCTAGCCATAAAGCAGGCAACGACTGCTTACAATGGGGATCAATAGACTTGTGCCCACCTGGACAGAATGCTCGTTATTAAGAAGCTAAGAATCTCAGCCATAAAGCAGGGCAGGACTGCTCTTACAATGGGATCAATAGGATCTTGCCACTGTACAGAATGCATCTTTATACAATATCTAGAATCTCACCATAAAGCAGCAGGACTGCTGCTTACAATGGATCAGATAGATCTGTCCACTGTGACAGAATTGCTCTGTTATACAGATACTAGAATCTCAGCCATTAAACAGCAGACTGCTGCTTACAATAGGGATCAGATAGGATCTTTCCACTGGACAGAATGCTCTTTATACCAATACTAGAATCTCAGCCAATAAAGCAGGGCAGAATGCTTTGCTTCAATGGGGGGATCAGATAGATCTGTGCCACTGTGACAGAATGCTCTCTTACACAGATACTAGAATCTCACCATAAAGCAGGGCCAGACTGCTTTACAATTGCGATCAGATAGGATCTGTCCACTTACAGAATGCTCTGTTTATACAGTAGCTAGAATCTCAGCCATTAAAGCAGGCAGACTGCTGCTTACAATGGGGATCAGATAGGATCTCCACTTGACAAATGCTCTATACAATACTAGAATCTCAGCCATAAATCAGGCACGGACTGCTGCTTACAAGTGGGGGGATAATTCCTGTTGCCCCCCCACTTTACAGAATCTCTTTATATCAATAGTAGAATCTCAGCCATAAAGCAGCAGGACCTGGCTTACAATGGGCGGATCAATAATCTGCTGCCAACTGTACAAATGCTCTTAACAGATAGCTAGAACTTCAGCCATAAAAAGCATCAGACTTGCTGGTTGTGTAATTGATACAGTATCTGCAGCACTTCATCGTTTTTGCTCAGACATTAATTATTAAGCCAGAGCTTTGTTCCCCTTGGGTAAAATAAAAGAAATTATGCTGCAACTCAGTTACAATCTCCCCTTTATTCCCGATGCCGGTTACATCAGTCTGGCGACGCCCACTTTTTTCCCGGCCTCGAAGTTTTTTTCTTTTTAATTTAATGGTAGTCCATAGAAACATGGATATTTGTCCCCGAAGGTTTCTTTTTTTTATTAAATGTTCAAAAATAAGATTTAGAATAAAATAAAGTAGTTAGAATATGCGGGGGGGGTGCTATCTTGTTCTCTGGAAACCCATGCCCATATCTGTCCCACCTACAGTGCCCAGCTGCCCCTAGTCTCGGGGAATACCCCCTGCCCATATCTGTCCCACCACAAGATGCCATCTGGGCCCCTAGTCTCTGGGAATACCCATACTGCCCATTTCTTCCCACCTACAGCAGCCCATCTGCCCTAGTCTCTGAAGTACCCCCTGCCATATCTACCCACCTAAGCATCCCATCTGCCCCCTAGTCTCTGGAAGACCCCACTGCCCATACCTGACCACCACCAATGCCCATCTTGCCTATCTTCTGGAAGTACCCCCCTGCCCATATCTTACCCACCTACATATGCCCATTGCCCCTAGTCTCTGGAATACCAGCTGCCCATATCTTGTCCCACCTTACCAGATCCCATCTGCCCCTAGTCTCTGGGAAACCCACTGCCAATCTGTCACCTATCAGATGCCCATTGCCCCTAGTCTCTGGGATTACCCCCTCCCGATATCTGACCCACCTACAGAGCCCCATCTGCCCCTAGTCTCTGTAATACCCCCTGCCCATATTTCCCACCTACAGATGCCCCATCTGCCCCTAGTCTCTGGAATTACCACTTGCCCAATCTGCCCACCTACAGATTGCCCATCTGCCCTTAGGTCTCTGGAAGTACCCCTGCCCATATCGGATCCCACCTACAAGATGCCCATCTGCCCCTAGTCTCTGGGAAGACCCCCTGCCCATTATCTTCCCACCTACCAGATGCCCATCTGCCCCTAGTCTCTGGGAAGTACCCCCTGCCCGATATTCTGTCCCACCTACAGATGCCCATCGCCCCAGTCTCTGGGAATACCCACTGCCATATCT
Organism: Xenopus tropicalis; assembly: GCF_000004195.4. Lineage (NCBI taxonomy): Eukaryota > Metazoa > Chordata > Amphibia > Anura > Pipidae > Xenopus > Xenopus tropicalis. Next base: position 149,788,526 of record NC_030682.2, on the reverse strand, counting down.
GTCCACTATCGAATGCCCATTCTGCCCAGTCTCTGGAAACTACCCACTGCCCATATCTGTCCCCTACAGATCCCATCTCCCCTAGTCTCTGGAATACCCACTGCCCATATCTGTCCCCACCCCTACAGAGCCATCTCCCCTAGTCTCGGAAGTATCCCCGCCCATATTCTATTCCCACCTACAGATTGCCCATCTCCCCCTAGTCTCTGGGAAATACCTTCCTGCCCATATCTGACCACCATACAGATAGCCCATCTGCCCCTAGTCTCTGAAGTACCCCCTGCCCATTATCTGACCCAACCTACAGATGGCCCATCCCCCTAGTCTCTGGGAAGTTACCCCCTAGCCCATACTGTCCCACCTACAGAGGCCCATCTTCCCCTAGTCTCTGCGAAGTACCCCTGCCCATATCTGACCCACCTATCAGAGCCCATTGACCCCTATCTCTGGGATAACCCCCTGCCATTTGTCCCACCTACAGATGACCCATCTGCCCCTAGTCTCTGGAATACCCCCTGCCCCAATCTGACCCACCTACCAATCCATCTCCTTAGTCTCTGGAATACCACTGCCCATATCTACCCACCAACAATGCCCATCTGCCCCCCTAGTCTCTGGAATACCCCCTGCCCAATCTGACCCACCTACAATGCCCATCTGCCCCTAATTCTCTGAAGTACCCCCCCATATCTGACCCACCTAACAATGCCCATCTGCCCTTAGTCTCTGGAAGTACCCCCTGCCCATATCTGACCACCACAGCATCCCATCTGCCCTTATTCTCTGGGAGTACCCCTGCCCAATCTTGACCCACCTAAATCCCATCTGCCCTTAGGGTCTCTGGGATACCCACGCCATATCTGTCCCACCTACAGATGCCCATCTGCCCCTAGCTCTGCTGGAACCATAATCCATATCTGGACCCACCTACAGATCCCATCTGCCCCTAGTCTCTGAAATACCACTGCCCATATCTGTCCCACCTACAGATGCCCATCTCCTAGTCTCTGGGAATACCCACGCCCATATCTGTCCCACCTACAATGCCATCTGCCCCTAGTCTCTGGAATACCCCCTGCCCCATATCTGTCCCACCACAGATCCCATCTGCCCCTAGTCTCTGGGAAGCCATAATGCCCATATCTGACCCCACCTACAGATCCCATCTGCCCCTAGGTCTCTGAATACCCCCTGCCCATATCTGATCCCACCTACAGATCCATCTGCCCCCTAGTCTCTAGAAAGTACCCCTGCCCATATCTGTCCCACCTACAGACCCACGCCCCTAGTCTCGGGAATACCCACTCGCCCATATCTACCCACCTAACAATGCCATCTGCCCTAGTCTCTGGAAGTACCCCCTGCAACCATATGTGTCCCCACCTACAGATCACTCCCCAGTCTCTGGAACCATAATGCCCATATCTGTCCCACCTACAGATGCCGCATCTCCCTACGTCTCTGAACCATAATCCCATATGTGTCCCACTACTATGCCCATCTTGCCCTTAGGTCTCTGAATACCCCCTGCCCATATCTGTCCCACTACAGATGCCATCTTCCCCTAGTCTCTGGGAACCATTAATGCCCATATCTGACTATGGATGCTTACTTTGCCTTTACTCACGCTTACCTAAACAGCTTACAATGGCAGAATATGCACGGCTTGCCCCTGTATAATACTACACTAAGGCTGTCTGTAACCCCCATCCGGCCCCAATAGATAGAAGGATGTTGCCTCCAAAGCCCTTGGTTAACCTTCCCCCCAGTATAGTGCAGTATTTACGTAGTCCCCACGGATCTACAGTTATGATATATGTATGTAAATACAAGTGTATTTGCAGCGCTTAACCCACACAAACAACCAATAATCCCCCCCCGCTGACACATGTCTATTATACTATGAATTGTCTTGAAATGCAGCCCTCCCCATTTATTCCTACCCCCGGGCTCAGATAACGGCTTCCTGCGCTCGGAATACCAAGACTTGTGTCCCGTTGGTGCCTCCGCCGCGCAGGTAGATCCGTTCCTGACATTAAAAGCAGAGGTATTTGCCCCCCCCTCCCCACCCCGTGTTTGTTACATCCAGCAACTCACCCTGCGAGCAAAAGCACACTACCTCGCTCTGCGAATCACTCATTAGGGAGGCAAAACAATCCAGCTGCGTAACGTTATAGCCAGACCCATAATATCCTTATATTACAATATCTCTAAACTGTCAGAACTAAGTTACAAGATATATTAAAACATTGGTAACAATTTCCCCAAAAAACCCCCCGCCTATAGTTCCAGGGTACCCAGGGCAAATAATAAGCATCACCCCAAATCCCCCCTAACTGCCTTCAGGCTGGGCCCCCTGAAGCCCATAACAAGTACAATATATAGAAACATGGTTAACATCACCCCCGCATTAGCTTCAGGGGTACCCCAGGACACAAAAAAACATCACCCCAAATCCCCACCTAAAACTGGCCTTCAGGCTGGGCCCTTAACCCATAACAAGGTTACAGATATATAGAAAACATGGGTTAAAAACAGTCACCCCGCTATAGTAGTTCCAGGCGTTACCATGGCACAAATAAGCACCTCACCCCAAATCCCCCTAACGGCCTTCAGCATGGCCCCCTTAGCCCATACAAGCGTTACATGATATTAGAAAACATTGGTAACAGTCAACCCCGCTATGTTCCAGGGGTACCCAGGCACAAATTTAAGCACTCACCGCCAAACCCCCCTAACTGGCCTCATGCCTGGCCCCCTTAGCCCATAACAAGGTACAATATATAGAAACATTGTTTTTTAGGTAAACAGTCACCCCGCTATAGTTCCAGGTCACCAGGCACAAATAGCATCACCCCAAATCCCCGCCTAATGCCTCAGCTGCCCCCTTAGCCCATAACAAGTTTACAGATATATAGAAATCATTGGGTAACATCACACCCCTAATAAATATTCCAGGGTACCAGTGGCACAAATAAGCACTCACCCAAATCCCCCCCTAACTGCCTTTCAGCTGCGCATCTCTTCGTGTGGATTAATCAACCCTGGAGAGGGGACCCCGGGGCCATTTCTTACTCCTTGGAAGTGGACTCCGGGTTAATTTTTTCTTATTGGGAAGGGTGCGCCCGGGTTATTTTCTACTCCATTGGGAAGGGGCCACCGGGGTTAATTTTTAACTCCTTGGGGGAGGGGGCCGCGTGGCTATTTCTCACTCCCTTGGGAGGGGTGGGGCGGGGCTATATTTCAAACTCATTGGATGGGTGATTCCTGGGCTAATTTTAACTCCATTGGGATGGGTGCGCCGGGCCTATTTCTAAATCATTGGGAAGGGGGCCGCCGGGCTAAATATAAACTCATTGGGAAGGGGGGCGGCAGGCTTAATTTCTAACTCAATGGGATGGGTGCTGCATGGCTAATTACTAACTCATTGGGATGGGTGCTGCATGGCTAATTACTAACTCATTGGGATGGGTGCTGCGTGGCTAATTACTAACTCATTGGGATGGGTGCTGCATGGCTAATTACTAACTCATTGGGATGGGTGCTGCATGGCTAATTACTAACTCATTGGGATGGGTGCTGCATGGCTAATTACTAACTCATTGGGATGGGTGCTGCGTGGCTAATTACTAACTCATTGGGATGGGTGCTGCATGGCTAATTACTAACTCATTGGGATGGGTGCTGCGTGGCTAATTACTAACTCATTGGGATGGGTGCTGCGTGGCTAATTACTAACTCATTGGGATGGGTGCTGCATGGCTAATTACTAACTCATTGGGATGGGTGCTGCATGGCTAATTACTAACTCATTGGGATGGGTGCTGCATGGCTAATTACTAACTCATTGGGATGGGTGCTGCGTGGCTAATTACTAACTCATTGGGATGGGTGCTGCATGGCTAATTACTAACTCATTGGGATGGGTGCTGCGTGGCTAATTACTAACTCATTGGGATGGGTGCTGCATGGCTAATTACTAACTCATTGGGATGGGTGCTGCATGGCTAATTACTAACTCATTGGGATGGGTGCTGCGTGGCTAATTACTAACTCATTGGGATGGGTGCTGCGTGGCTAATTACTGACTCATTGGGATGGGTGCTGCATGGCTAATTACTAACTCATTGGGATGGGTGCTGCATGGCTCATTACTAACTCATTGGGATGGGTGCTGCGTGGCTAATTACTAACTCATTGAGATGGGTGCTGCGTGGCTAATTACTGACTCATTGGGATGGGTGCTGCATGGCTAATTCACTGAACTCATTGGATGGGTAGCTGCCTCCTGAGTCTTGCATTACTGAGTACGTGCATTCGGGTGAGATGTGCGGTGCTGCAATGGCTAATTACTTACACTCATTGCGGATGGTGAAGCATTGCAGGGCTAATTACAGTAACTCATGGATGATGGTTGCGCACATGCAGGCCAATTACTAACTCCTACCATAGAGGTGCAAACCTGCGTGGCTAATTACTAACTCATGGCGACTAGAGTGCCTGCATGGTCTAATACCTAACTACACTGGGTATGTGGTGGCGCTGCGTGCCTAAAATCTCTACAATATCTCCATTGGGTATGAGCGGTGCTCGCGATGGCTAAATCACTCACTCGAGCATATCGGGATGAGTGTGCCTGCTCGTTTTGCTAGTGGATTACTGACTCACTTCGGAAGGAGGTAACAGCTCGCTACTAACTCATTGGGATGCGGTCTGCTGTCATAGGCTACATCAACGTCATTGGGATGGTGGCCGCTGCATGGGCATCTAACTCAATGGGGATGGGTGCTGCATGCTACAACGAATTACTATCTCATCTGGGATGGGTGCAGTCCCGGCCTTATATATACTAACTCATCGGGAAGGGTGACTGCGTGGCTAATTACTAACTCAGTGGGATGGGTCGCTGCGCCGATGGCTAATTACTAACTCATTGGATTGATGCTGCATGGCCATTAGGCAAGACTAAAACTCCAGTGTGAGTTGTACAGGGTTAAACAGTTGAATGGGTCTGCTGCGATAGGACTAATTACTAAACACATGGTGGTGCCTGCATGTGCATACCCGGATCTTGTAAGGAGTAGGACTGGTCCCATGCATGGCTAAATATCTATACTCACTCCTGCCCGGATGAGGTGCTGCACCCCCACCTCTCCCCCCCGTTCGAGCTAATTACGATAACTCATATGCGATGAGTAGCTGCGTGCTAATTTACTAAACTTCTGAGTGTGCGTGCTGCATGGCCCTAAACTCATTGCCTCTGCATGGTGCTTAATTCACTCCTCTCAATTATGATGGGCGTCGCTGCCGTGCGCCTAATTACTATCATTGGGACTGCCGGTGACCCTGCGGGTCTTGAGAGTGGAGCTGAGCTCATTAAGCTGGCGTCCAGGATGTCGAGTGCTGCTTGGACCTATAATTAAGCTGACTCATTTATCGGTATACTGCACTGCTCAATTCACTAAACTTCAAGTGGTATCATGGCGTGCTGCATGCTGCTTCACCTATTACTTAAACAATGTGGTCGCTGTCAGGATGCGGTGGGTCTTGACGAATGGCTAATTTACCTCAACTCTATTTCCAGCATGGGTGCCTGCATGGCTCATTCACTAACTCAATTGGATGGGTGCTGCTGGGCTAATACGAAATCATTGGGGATGGGATATTAACATGCATGCAACCTTAACTAAACTCATTCGGATGAGCGGTGACTGGTGACAGGACTATAACTTACTAACTCAATTGGATGGTGCTGCAACACGCACGTGGCTATATATCTATATCTCTTTCGGAGATGGGCTGCTGCATGCTCCATTACTAAAACCTCATTGAGGTATGGTTGCTGCATGGCCTAATAACTAAGCTCATTGGGAATGGTTTTGCCAGGCTACATTACTGAGTGCGTTGGGACTGCTGCATGCGCTAATTACTAACTTCATTGGGGAAAGGAGCTCGCAATGCATGGCTAATACTAACTCATTGGCATGGGTGCTGCGTGCGTGAGATCTTACACCTACTCTCATTGGGCATTTGGTGCTGCAAGTGGACCAATTAAAACCGAACACTCATTGAGGATGGGTTGCTGGCGTGTAATTACTGAATCATTGGGGATGAGGATGCTGCATGGCTCATTACTGACTCATCGGGCGGTATGGGTGCCCATGATCCATTACTAACTCAGTTGCGGATGGGATAGCTGCGTGAGCTACATTACTAACTCATTGGGCTATGGGTGCTGCACAGCATAACTTAACACCTATACTCATTGGGATGGGTGCTGCGTGTGCCCTAATTACTAACATCATTGGGATAGGTGCTGCATGGCTAATTACTAACTCATTGGATGGGCTGCTGCTCTGGCTAATACTAACTCATTGGGCCATGGGTTGCTGCATGGCTAATTACTAACTCATTGGGATGGTTGCTGCGTGGCTAAATTGAGGCGCTGACTCATTGGGATGCGGTGCTGCATGGCACTTAACTCATTGGCGAGATGGTGCTGCATGGCACTAACTCATTGATGTGCTCATGGCAACTAACTACCTGGGATGTCTCTATATATCTTAACTCATTGGGAGAGCTGGGGTGCTTGTATCTATATATCTATATCTCTATTGGGTATGGTGGACTGCGTGCGCCTAATTAACTGAACTCATGGGATGGGTGCTGCATGCGCACTAAACTCATTGGGATTGGGTGCTGCATGGCACTAACTCATTGGGATGGTGCTGCATGCCACTAACGTGCATGGATGAGGTGCTGCTCTATTCAGAATTACTTAACTCATTGGGATGGTGCTGCGTGCTAATTACTAACTCAATTGGCGATGGTGCTGCGTGGCCTAATTTACTAACTCATTGGGATGCGGTGCTGCATTGGCTAATTTACTAACTTCATTTGAGATTGTAAGGGTTAAGGATGGCGATGCTTGACATGGCTAATTACCTAAACTCATTGGGGAGGTTGCTGCGTATGGCTTAATTACTGACTCATTGAGATGGGTGCCTGCGGGCAATTACTGACTCATTGGGATGGGTGCTGCATGGCTAATTACTAACTCATTGGGATTGGTGCTGCGTGCTAATTACTTGACCAATTGAGCATGGGTGCTGCGTGGCTAATACTGACTCATTGCGCGGCCGGTGCTGCATGGACAGTGAGAGTGAGCTGACTCATTGGGCGATGGGTGCTCAAATGAGGCTAAAATTACTAATACTACATATGGATGCGGTGCTGCATGGCTAATTACTAACGGTCATGTGGAGTATGGTAGCTGCATGCTTACATTACTAACTTCATATGGAGATGGGTGCTGCATGCTCATTACAACCTATTCTGGATGGGCTGCTGCATCAACTAACTCATGGTATGCGGGTGACTGCGTGGGCTCTTAATTTATCTAACTCATTGGATGAAGTGCTGCATGGTTTTTACTAATTTAACTTAAACTTGTTTCCCATTGGGAGGTGCTGCGTGCGCTAATTACTAACTCATTGGAGGGTGCTGCCTAGCGCTTCAAATTACTAACTCATCTGGGAGGCGTGGCTGCGTGGGCTACATTACCTAACTCAATTAGGAGCGGTGCTGCGGCGTGGGCTAATTACTAACTCAATTGGGATGGGTGCTGCATTTGCTAATTACTAACTCATTTGGGCATGCGTGCTGCATAGGCTAATTACTAACTCATTGGGCAGGGGTGGCTGCGTGGCTAATTACTAACTCATTGGGAATGCGTGCTGCATGAGCTAATTACTAACTCATTGGTATGGGTGCTGCATGCAATTACTAACTCAATGGACTTTGGGGGTGCGTTTGCGCTCACATTACCTAAACTCATATGGGATGCGGTGCTGCATGGCTAATTACAACTCATTGGATCGTGCCTGCGTAGTGGCTAATTACAACTCATTGGGATGGGTTGCTGGCGTTGGCTACATTACTAACTCATTGCGGTATGGGCTCTGCATGGCTAATACTAACTCATTGGGATGGGTCTGCAGGCTAATATACTAACTCATTGGGATGGGCGCTGCCATGGCTAATTACTAACTCCATTGGGATGGGTGCTTGCGATTGGCAATTGCCCCCTTAGCCCTGCCAGGCCTGTGGGTTTTATACCCAGTTGTACCTTGAGGACAGGGCACCTACCTGCTGGGTGCGGGGATGAGGAGAGACATTGCTGGAAGCACCAAGGTCGCGCTCATCACACAAGGTCCTTGCAGGCGGAGGCCAGAGAATGATCCCTTTCTCTGTACTGTTCACACTGGGGGAGGGGAAAGGATGGAGGAAGTAGTTTACACAAACCAACCACTACGGTCTGTCCCCATTCACTACCAGAACAAATGCCCTGCTAGCTTAATTGCACAACTACAAAACCAAAACGAGTTGAACAAAGGATGCTGGGGAGTTGTATTTAAAGAATTATAGGAAATCTATAGGTCGTCTCCTGATTTTGTTAGAATATAACCAGGATGTTGCTGCATTGGGCGCACTTAGTGCTGGGATCTTTTATATCCTGCAATAACGAGCAAAGGCCACTAGGGCAGTCATATCCCTCGCGTATAAACTGACACTGCTGCTACTATTAAATATACATGTGGTGTATGTTAAACTGGGGGTGAGGTTGGGATCTTTATGGTTGGGCTGTATAAACAGTACGAGTACCCTGCGCGTCTTGTTAAATAGTACTAGAGTACCTGCCCCTCGTTATACAGTACTGAGTACCTAGCCCCCTCTGTATAACAGAAACATACTGCAGTACCTGCCTCTGTATAACAATACTGAAGTACCTGCCAGCTCTGATATAACAGCCAAGTACCTGCCGCCTCTGCTTATAACAAGTACTGAGTACCTGCCCCTCTGTATAACATACTGCAGTACTGACCCCTCTGCCTTTATAACAGTACTGAGTACCTGACCAACTTCTGATAAACAAGTACTGAGTACCTGACCGCTCTGAATATAAACAGTACTGACGTCCCTGACGCTCTGTAATAATAACATACTGCAGTACTGCACGCTACTAGTATACAGTCAAGACAACACACATATACTCGCCCTTGTAAACCAAGTACTGACTAGTACCTGCGCTCTGAATATAACAGATACTGAAGTACCTGCCCGCTCTGTATAACAGTAACCTGAACGGGGAGGAGGAAGAAAGTAACCCTGCCTCTCATAACAGTTACTACGAGTACTTGAAACCGACAATCTGTATAACAGTACCTGATACCTGCAGCCTCCTGACAATATAACAGTACTGGAGGATTACCCTGCGCTCTGAATATAACAGTAGCAAGTACCTGCACGCTCAGACTAATACAGTACTACAGTACCTGCCGCTCTGATCATAACAGTACTGAAGTACCATAGCCCCTGTACAAATAAACAGTCCTGAGTACCTGCCGCTCTGTATAAACCAGTACTAGTACCATCGCCCCCTCCTGTTATCTCATAACCAGTACTGACACAAGATACTGACCCCTCTGCGGTATAAACAGTACTGAGAATCCACCCTGCCGCATCTGATTATAAACAGTACTGATTACCTGCCCCTCGCTATAAACAGTACTGAGTTACCTGCCCCTTCGGTCTATAACAGTAACTGAGTACCTTGCCCTCCTGTATAACCACGTACTCGAGTACCTGCCCCTCTGCATATAACAGTACTGAGTACCTGCCCCTCTGATATAACAGCTACTGAGTACCTGCCCCTCTAGTATAACAGTACTGGAGTACCTGCCCCTCTGTATACGTACTGAAGTAATCACGCCCTCTGTCTAACATACTGACGTAACCTGCCCCTCTGAACCATAACAGTACTGAGTACCTGCCCCTTGTAATAACAGAAGTCATGAAGTAACATCAGCGCCCTCTGAGATATAAAGTACTGGCTACCAATGACCCCTCTGACATATAACAGTACTGAAGTACCTAGAGCCGCTCTGATATAACAGTACTGCAGTACCTGCCCTCTGTATAACAGTACTGAGTACGCACCCATCTGCTATAACAGTACTGAAGTACTGCCCACTCCTGATATAACAAGATACTGAGTACTAGCCCCTCAATGTTTAACAGTACTGAGTACCTGCCCCTCGCGACCACTATAACAGTACTGCAGTAACACATAAGCCCTCTGCTAAACAGAAAGTACTGCAGTACCTGCCACCTCCTGATTATAACAGCTAGGATACCTTGCCCATCTGAACTCATACACACTACTGAAGTACCCGAAACCGCTCTGAAATAATCAACCAGTACCTGAACAGTACCCTGCCGTCTCTAGAAATATAACCAGTACTGGGTACTCCTTCTGAACAAAAAAAACAAAAAAATAAACAAGTTACTGAAAGTAAACGCGACATCTGAATATAACAACTGAAGTACCCTGCCCCTCTGAGAACTAACAGTTCACCTGCACAAAGATACTGACCCGCTCTGTATAAACAGTACTGAGTACACATGCCACCTCTGACAAATATAACAGTACTGAGTACCTGAGCACCACTCTAAGCAAAACAAAGATAGTACAAAGACCCCTCTGAAACCAACATATAACAGACCAATGCAACCTAACCCTGCCCTCTGATCATCAATCAGTACTGAGCACGACCCCGCTACATGAAACTAAACAAATACTGATACCTGCCTCTCTGAATTAACAAAGTACTGAATCAACGCTGACCGCTCGCCACGTATAACAGTACGAGTACCTGCCGCTTCATGATATAAAACACCGTACTGAAGCTACCTGCCGCTCTGAATATAACAGTACTGATACCTGCCCCCTCTGTATAACAGTATCTGAGCGAAGTACCCTGCGCTCTGCAATATAACAGTACTGCAAGTTCAACAGCCGAGACTACTAAGCCAATCACTAACTACCAACAACCCCACTCTCACTCTGGCAGCAGCAAGGGGGGGCAGGAACCGGACACAACCAACCCTAACAGACATACTTCAAATACACCTAAAAAATGTAGTCCCAATCAAAACGACAGCCGGCGTCAATACTTCAGTATAAAATACAGAGACGCAATACAGTTAACAAAAGATAAACACTACCATTCTGACAGGCCACAATCTATAACCTAATAAAATTAATAAACCAGAGCGGCGCACACCAAGCACCGGACATCCCCAATCCACTTCTGGCACAAACGAGAGACGACAAGACTAGAGAAGAACACATCATAAGGCACCTACAACCTCCACATACGATGCTATAAATACAAATAAAATACAGAGAGGAAATAAATTCTGGCGCACAAACAATAATGCCTGAATACCAACCCAACCATAACTGTTGTCTAAGGCGACAACACACTAAATAGGCAACCTCCAAACTACCAGTATGATAATACAATACAAATCATTACAGCGAGAAAGGAAGAATGATTCCTCGGGCCACACAATAAAGCAATGTACCATCAACCTTACTTACTGTCTAAGAGGAAACACTATGAGGCACCTACCCATCCACATATAAGTACTAAATACAAATAATACAGAAGAAGGAATGTTCTGGCCACAATAAAGCGCTGTACACCCCAAATCACTGTACTGTCTACAGAAACACATATGCACCTCCCTCCACCATATAGAATAATAAATAACAAATATACAGAGAAGGAAATGTCGAGCAACACCAAATAAGTGTACCCCCAAAAAAACATACTGTACTGTTACTAATGTGGAAACACCAATGGCCACTCCCTCTCTACCCTTATATGTCTAAATACATCAAATATACAGAAAGAATGTTACTGGACACCACAATAACGCATATACCCACACTTAACGTGTACTGTCTAAGGGAAAACACTAATGGCACCCACACTACCATACCTGATAAATACAATATACAGAGAAGAATAGTAATACTGGGCACACAACTTAAGCTGATACCCCACAAACAATACTGTACGTCTAAGGGAAACACTATGCACCCCCTACCCCATATTGTATAAATACAAATATACAGAAAGGAATTGTTCATGGCACACAATAAGCGTACCACCACAATACCTGTACTAAGATCTGAAGGAACACTAATGGCACCCCTACCACATATGTACTAAATTACAAAGAATATCATACAGAAAGAAGGAAATAGTTCTGGCACACAATAAGCTTACCCATACATGTACTAGTACAAAGGAGAAAACACTATAAGCACCTCCCTCCCATATCGTCACTAAATACAAAATATACAGACAGACAGAATAATTCACTGGGCACAACAATCAAGCTAGATCCCTATTACTGTAAATGAATACTAAGGAGAAAACCAACTATGCACACCCACCTACCTAGTATAAATACAAAATATACAGAGAAGGAATGTTCTGGGCACACAATAAGCTGTACCCCCATACTGTACTGTCTAAGGGAAACACTATGGCACCCCCTACCCATATGTATAAATACAAATATACAGAGAAGGAATGTTCTGGGCACACAATAAGCTGTACCCCCATACTGTACTGTCTAAGGGAAACACTATGGCACCCCCTACCCATATGTATAAATACAAATATACAGAGAGGGAATGTTCTGGGCACACAATAAGCTGTACCCCCATACTGTACTGTCTAAGGGAAACACTATGGCACCTCCCTCCCATATGTATAAATACAAATAATTTGATGGCCTGTACCTTTAAGATACTGCAGGGAATATCTGTCAGATCAAACAGACTTCATAACTGACAGTGAAAAAATGCATTATTTATTATGGTGGCAAAATGGCTTAAGTGTATTCCCTCTGTACTAAGAGGCATTTAACCCTTCGTCCCCTGCTTAATTAAAGGGATGCCAGTCCCGCCCGTGCAGAAGGGGAGGTCTGTACCCTCGCAGCACTCTTATCTCCATGGCGATCTGAAGCGTGCCCTCCCTGGAATTAGCGCCGCTTCATTAGAATGTTATTATTTCATCATTAATCTTGTTCATTCTGGGCGGCTGATAAAGCCTGTCACCTACGTGCGGTTGCTATGGGGCCGGCGCTCCAGCGATTTCTCTGGCTGGTTCTTCTGTTCCCCTGGCATCAACATATATGGGCACATGGGGCTGTTCCTGCTGAATTGTGCTTAGTACAGGGGAATCCCTATGCTGCCATAGTGTTATGGTATCTCTCTGTACAGGCTATGAGCAAACATAGGGGGCTGTTCCTGCTGAATTGTGCTTAGTACAGGGGAATCCCTATGTGCCATAGTTTTATGGTATCTCTCTGTACAGGCTATGGGCAAACTTAGGGGGCTGTTCCTGCTGAATTGTGCTTAGTACAGGGGAATCCCTATGTGCCATAGTTTTATGGTATCTCTCTGTACAGGCTATGAGCAAACTTAGGGGGCTGTTCCTGCTGAATTGTGCTTAGTACAGGGGAATCCCTATGTGCCATAGTTTTATGGTATCTCTCTGTACAGGCTATGAGCAAACTTAGGGGGCTGTTCCTGCTGAATTGTGCTTAGTACAGGGGAATCCCTATGTGCCATAGTTTTATGGTATCTCTCTGTACAGGCTATGAGCAAACTTCTCAGCGTCCCGGTAATCTCCCTCCCATCCCATAATAATCGCTCAGTAATAGGACATTAATTGGTTATGGCGGCAGACAGACACCGGCGGGGGGAAGGGACCAATCAAAGGGCATGTGTCGGAGGTCGGTACTTAGATAAGTGATCTGATTAGAGGGGACGACGCAGGGGGCCGGACGTACGGATACAGTCATTTTCATTGGACGCATGGGGTTAATTTTACACTGAATGATGCCCCTGGCGTCGGCTACAGGCAGGATAGAACTTTATTTATGCTTTGTGCAGCGTCAATGGGATAGAAAATTGCTGGAAGCCATTGGCTGGCACAGAGGGCACTGTGTGCCAGGATTCTACTATGAAAGACTAACGGGGTGAAGAGTAGGAATGAACCAATCCGTAATCAGCATCTGTGCCACTGTGACAGAATGCTCTGTTATACAGATAGCTAGAATCTCAGCCATAAAGCAGGGCAGGACTGCTGCTTACAATGGGGGGATCAGATAGGATCTGTGCCACTGTGACAGAATGCTCTGTTATACAGATAGCTAGAATCTCAGCCATAAAGCAGGGCAGGACTGCTGCTTACAATGGGGGGGGATCAGATAGGATCTGTGCCACTGTGACAGAATGCTCTGTTATACAGATAGCTAGAATCTCAGCCATAAAGCAGGGCAGGACTGCTGCTTACAATGGGGGGGGATCAGATAGGATCTGTGCCACTGTGACAGAATGCTCTGTTATACAGATAGCTAGAATCTCAGCCATAAAGCAGGGCAGGACTGCTGCTTACAATGGGGGGGGGGATCAGATAGGATCTGTGCCACTGTGACAGAATGCTCTGTTATACAGATAGCTAGAATCTCAGCCATAAAGCAGGGCAGGACTGCTGCTTACAATGGGGGGATCAGATAGGATCTGTGCCACTGTGACAGAATGCTCTGTTATACAGATAGCTAGAATCTCAGCCATAAAGCAGGGCAGGACTGCTGTGTGTGTAAGTGATACAGTATCTGCAGCACTTTCATCGTTTTTGCTCAGACATTAATGTTATTAAGCCCAGAGGCTTTGTTCCCCTTTGGGTAAAATAAAAGAAATTTTGCTGAGACTCAGTTACAATCTCCCCTTTATTCCCGATGCCGTTACATCAGTCTGGGCGACGCCCACTTTTTTCCCGGCTCGAGAGTTTTTTTCTTTTTAATTTAATTGGTAGTTGCCATAGAAACATGGGATATTTGTCCCGAAGGTTTCTTTTTTTATTTAATATGTTCAAAATAAGATTTAGAATAAAATAAATGTAAGTTTAGGAAGTGGATGGGCGGGGGGGGGGGTGCCTATCTGTCTCTGGGAAGTACCCACTGCCCATATCTGTCCCACCTACAGATGCCCATCTGCCCCTAGTCTCTGGGAAGTACCCCCTGCCCATATCTGTCCCACCTACAGATGCCCATCTGCCCCTAGTCTCTGGGAAGTACCCACTGCCCATATCTGTCCCACCACAGATGC
>NC_030682.2:149594440-149772489 GCF_000004195.4 Xenopus tropicalis | reverse complement strand
CCGTGCACTAGAACGAGTGGCAGATTTTATTGATCAACGTGAGCGGTATGTCATCTGTATAGTGGGAAATATATCAGTGTTAGCAGCTGCCCCACCAGCAAAAGCCCCTTCCCCAATACACACTCCCGCCTTACTATACACCCCCTCTCACAGTAATAGCCCCTCCCCCCATACACAATCCCGCCTTACTATACACTCCCTCCCACAGTAATAACCCCTCCCCTCATACACAATCCCGCCTTATTATACACTCCCTCCCACAGTAATAGCCCCTCCCCCATAACAATCCCGCCTTACTATACACTCCCTCCCACAGTAATAGCCCCTACCCTCATACACACTCCTGCCTTACTATACACTCCCTCCCACAGTAATAGCCCCTCCCCTCATAAACAATCCCGCCTTACTATACACCCACTTCCACAGTAATAGCCCTCCCATTATACACAATCCGCCTTACTATACACTCCCTCCCACAGTAATAGCCCCTCCCCTCATACACAATCCAGCCTTACTATACACTCCCTCCCACAGTAATAGCCCCTCCCCTCATAAACAATCCCGCCTTACTATACACCCACTTCCACAGTAATAGCCCCTCCCATTATACACAATCCCGCCTTACTATACACTCCCTCCCACAGTAATAGTCCCTACCCTCATACACACTCCTGCCTTACTATACACTCCCTCCCACAGTAATAGCCCCTCCCCCCATAACAATCCCGCCTTACTATACACTCCCTCCCACAGTAATAGCCCCTCCCCTCATACACAATCACGCCTTACTATACACCCCCTCTCACAGTAATAGCCCCTCCCCCCATACACAATCCCGCCTTACTATACACTCCCTCCCACAGTAATAACCCCTCCCCTCATACACAATCCCGCTTTATTATACACTCCCTCCCACAGTAATAGCCCCTCCCCTCATACACACTCCCGCCTTACTATACACTCCCTCCCACAGTAATAACCCCTCCCCTCATACACAATCCCGCCTTACTATACACTCCCTCCCACAGTAATAGCCCCTCCCCCATAACAATCCCGCCTTACTATACACTCCCTCCCATATTACAGCCTTGGCACATCTCCCCTTACTATACAGAGTATTCAACAGTTACAGTCCCTTCTCTTAACCACAACACCTATTTTTTTGCTGGTAAAGTAAATGGAGGAAAGGTGGAGGGGTAAGTGGAAAATCCATAGCTAAGCATGGACACCCATACGTCACTATCTTTTAGTACTGCCAGGGTCGGACTGGGGGGTGAAGGGCCCACCGGGACTCCTGTCCCAGGGGCCCTGCAGGTTCCCCCAGCCAGGCACGTCCCCTAACTCCCCCCCCGCAGGGGCGCCCCTAACCCCCCTCGCAGGGCCCCCCTCCCGACGTCCTCCTCCGAGCATATAAATTTGACGCGTCAGGGGAGAAGCAGTCGGGAGGGGGAGCACCGGCAAGGGTCGGGTCCGACCCTGAGTACTACCTCCATCTTGTCCTACTGTCTCCATCTTGCCCTACTGTCTCCATCTTACTCTACTGTCTCCATCTTGCCCTACTGTCTCCATCTTGTCCTACTGTCTCCATCTTGCCCTACTGTCTCCATCTTGCCCTACTGTCTCCATCTTGCCCTACTGTCTCCATCTTACTCTACTGTCTCCATCTTGCCCTACTGTCTCCATCTTGTCCTACTGTCTCCATCTTGCCCTACTGTCTCCATCTTACTCTACTGTCTCCATCTTACCCCACTGTCTCCCTCTTGCCCTACTGTCTCCATCTTGTCCTACTGTCTCCATCTTGCCCTACTGTCTCCATCTTGCCCTACTGTCTCCATCTTGCCCTACTGTCTCCATCTTGCCCTACTGTCTCCATCTTGCCCTACTGTCTCCATCTTGCCCTACTGTCCCCATCTTGCCCTACTGTCTCCATCTTGCCCTACTGTCCCCATCTTGCCCTGCTGTTGCATCCCCTTAAGCAGTGAGCACAAGGGAAACTGCATGTAAATAATACTGTATAAATGTAGAGAAGAGAATCATGGGAAGAGGGTCTGTACCCCCAAACCATTTGCCTCAATCACATCCAGTGCCATATAGTCAAGTTACTGGGCCCCTACAGCAAAATCTTCTTAGGGCCCCCCAAATCCAGCCCTTTTGTCAGACACATGTTTAAACCTGCATATCATGTAGGGGCCCCCCGGCCCATTGTATTTCTGCCCCCCAAGCAGTGTTTACTGACCCTACTGAGATGCCCCTCCTATCATTACTGTCCAACACCCATAACTGCCCTGGTCACTTACAGATAGAAACCACACTGGTCATACAGTAGGTGTCGGATTCGCTGCAGTTGGTCGGGGTCAGGCAGTTGGCGTTGCTGATGACTACGGGACACGTGTAGCACTGCAGGGGCGCGGCTGCAACATAAAGGGGAATATTCCCCCATTATTATATCTATAGAACTGCCCTGGGTTTCCTCTCATACTCTGCAAATGCCCTGGGGGCCTAAATGGATCCTGGTGAGGTAGCAAGACTGTGGGTGTGCACTATAAGGGGTCTTAGATTGTAAGCTCCACTGCAATAGGAACTGATGTGAATGATGAACACTCTATGAACATATATGTTTAAATATAATGTACCCCCTACTGTAAATGATAAGGATATTAGCAGTCACTGAGGGGTTCTGTGCCCCCCATATAAAGGCACAAGGCTGCAGGCTGAGTTATACAGGGAACTCTGAGTATCACTCATGTATTATAAGGGATAATGTACCCCCTACTGTAAATGATAAGGATATTAGCAGTCACTGAGGGGTTCTGTGCCCATATAAAGGCACAAGGCTGCAGGCTGAGTTATACAGGGAACTCTGAGTATCACTCATGTATTATAAGGGATAATGTACCCCCTACTGTAAATGATAAGGATATTAGCAGTCACTGAGGGGTTCTGTGCCCCCCATATAAAGGCACAAGGCTGCAGGCTGAGTTATACAGGGAACTCTGAGTATCACTCATGTATTATAAGGGATACTGTACCCCCTACTGTAAATGATAAGGATATTATCAGTCACTGAGGGGTTCTGTGCCCATATAAAGGCACAAGGCTGCAGGCTGAGTTATACAGGGAACTCTGAGTATCACTCATGTATTATAAGGGATAATGTACCCCCTACTCTAAATGATAAGGATATTAGCAGTCACTGAGGGGTTCTTGAGCCTTTCGGATTGAGCAAATAGGGGTTCAGAGTTATGAATAAGGGGCAGTATAAGAGGCTAAAAGGGACAGGTCGGGGGGGTCAGACCTACCTGTGCCAATGCAGAGAGCAGCCAGTAGCAGAGAGACACACAGTGCAGCCATGGTCAGTGAGGGTGTCGCGGTGCTATGGGTTCCCATATCCTTACTGTATATTGTCATCTGCTTGGGGACAATAACTTCACTCCACCCGGCATGTTGTGCAATTGAAGATGTTTCACTCTTTGTTTCCTGAAATTCTGGTTTTTTTCTTTCTGGCAAATACAGTGAAAGATGTTTCTCGGCCAGTTTAACCAGTAATAACTGGATGACGAGTCACATACACCCAGTGGCGTTGCTGCCCCGCTCCATGTGTAGATACCCCCAGCTGGAGTCGAGCCTCCCTCCCAAACATGAGGAATAAGAAATAAGGAGCCTGTGGCATCATGGGGGGTGCAGATATAGGAATGAACCATCGCACTTACATGGTGACTCTGGTAATGAAAGGGTCCCCAATGTACTGAGTGGGTGCAGTTAAAGCATGAAGGCGCCCCCCTCAGGGTGATAAGCTGCATTACGACTTATCTCAATGTTCTGCAGACTCAGCAGTTTCTTTATCATCCGCTTCTCATGTCTCGTCCTTGGTCAGAGTGAATTTGGTTGGGGAGCCCATAATGAACCAAGTGGGATGAGTGTGGACATAAGGGGTGCAATAATCATTCCCAGAACATTACCTTCCCCATTACCTGCCCCACCTTGTTACTGCCTACTAAATCCAGAGACCCCGGTACCTTTAAGATGCTCCACAGGTGCAGCCCCAATAGGCAAAGTCCTTCCCTGCAGACGTGGCTCACATCTCCGGCAGTGATTGGCTACTGCTTCCCTCATCCAGGCCACAACAACCAATCTTGGACTGGTCCATACATTTTTTCATTCCAAGGTGCTGATCATGGAAACTTCTCAGACAGTTTGTCAGAGAGAGCACTTGTTGAGAGACAGTTGTTCCCCCAGTATCAGTCGGTGCTCTGGGGGGGGGGTCATAAGGATCCTCAAGGTTAAAACTGAACTTAGTCTCGTGCCCCACAGGAGCGGCCAGGCAGGTATCACCATGGGGTGAGAAGTCATGTTCTTTACTGTGACCATATCTGATGTGCACTTTTGTAACAGTGGCCCTTCCTCTCGGGGGCTGTCTCCCAGCTATTCCTGGCAGTTTCATCTCCCCTGGTGGAAGCTCTAAAGGGTGTCAAGCTTATCTGCCCGTGTATGGGCTCCACTGATGAAATCAGTCAGATCTCGTTCAGACAGGTTTAATTTTCCCATCGTAATGGGACCGCATCGGCTCATTCATGTAGTCCCGAACTGATAGCACCTATGCTCAGGATTAAACTGGGCCACCGGGATACCAGGAAAAAACCTGATGGGACCCAGGTGTCCTCCCTTGACGTGTTGCACTTGTGCGTTCAGGGGAGGATGTCGGGCGGGGACATGGCCGCTGGTCTCCATCTTGTCCTACTGTCTCCATCTTGTCCTACTGTCTCCATCTGGTCCTACTGTCACCATCCTGCACTACTATCTCCATCTTGTCCTACTGTCTCCATCTTGCCCTACTGTCTCCATCTTGACCTACTGTCTCTATCTTGCTTCACTGTCTCCATCTTGCCCTACTGTCTCCATCTTGCTCTACTGTCTCCATCTTGTCCTACTGTCTCCATCTTCTCCTACTGTCTCCATCTTCTCCTACTGTCTCCATCTTGCTTCGCTGTCTCCATCTTGCCCTACTGTCTCCATCTTGTCCTACTGTCTCCATCCTGCTTCACTGTCTCCATCTTTCCCGACTGTCTCCATCTTGCCCTACTGTCTCCATCTTGTCCTACTGTCTCCATCTTGCCCTACTGTCTCCATCTTGCCCTACTGTCTCCATCTTGCCCTACTGTCTCTATCTTGCTTCACTGTCTCCATCTTGCCCTACTGTCTCCATCTTGCCCTACTGTCTCCATCTTGTCCTACAGTCTCAATCTTGCCCTACTGTCTCCATCTTGCTTCACTGTATCCATCTTGCCCTACTATCTCCATCTTGTCCTACTGTCTCCATCTTGTCCTACTGTCTCCATCTTGCCCTACTGTCTCCATCTTGCTTCACTGTCTCAATCTTGCCCTACTGTCTCCATCTTGCTTCACTGTATCCATCTTGCCCTACTATCTCCATCTTGTCCTACTGTCTCCATCTTGTCCTACTGTCTCCATCTTGCCCTACTGTCTCCATCTTGCCCTACTGTCTCCATCTTGTCCTACTGTCTCCATCTTGCTTCACTGTCTCCATCTTGCCCTACTGTCTCCATCTTGTCCTACTGTCTCCATATTGCCCTACTGTCTCCATCTTGTCCAACTGTCTCCATCTTGCTTCACTGTCTCCATCTTGCCCTACTGTCTCCATCTTGTCCTACTGTCTCCATCTTGCCCTACTGTCTCCATTCTTGTCCTACTGTCTCCATCTTTCTTCACTGTCTCCATCTTGCCCTACTGTCTCCATCTTGTCCTACTGTCTCCATCTTGTCCTATTGTCTCCATCTTGTCCTACTGTCTCCATCTTGCTTCAATGTCTCCATCTTGCCCTACTGTCTCCATCTTGTCCTACTGTCTCCATCTTGCCCTACTGTCTCCATCTTGTCCTACTGTCTCCATCTTGCTTCACTGTCTCCATCTTGCCCTACTGTCTCCATCTTGCCCTACTGTCTCCATCTTGCCCTACTGTCTCCATCTTGCCCTACTGTCTCCATCTTGCCCTACTGTCTCCATCTTGTCCTACTGTCTCCATCTTGCCCTACTGTCTCCATCTTTTCCTACTGTCTCCATCTTGCTTAACTATCTCCATCTTGTCCTACTGTCTCCATCTTGCTTCACTGTCTCCATCTTGCCTTACTGTCTCCATCTTGCCCTACTGTCTCCATCTTGCCCTACTGTCTCCATCTTGCTCTACTGTCTCCATCTTGTCCTACTGTCTCCATCTTGCTTCACTGTCTCCATCTTGCCCTACTGTCTCCATCTTGTCCTACTGTCTCCATATTGCCCTACTGTCTCCATCTTGTCCAACTGTCTCCATCTTGCTTCACTGTCTCCATCTTGCCCTACTGTCTCCATCTTGTCCTACTGTCTCCATCTTGCCCTACTGTCTCCATCTTGTCCTACTGTCTCCATCTTTCTTCACTGTCTCCATCTTGCCCTACTGTCTCCATCTTGTCCTACTGTCTCCATCTTGTCCTATTGTCTCCATCTTGTCCTACTGTCTCCATCTTGCTTCAATGTCTCCATCTTGCCCTACTGTCTCCATCTTGTCCTACTGTCTCCATTTTGCCCTACTGTCTCCATCTTGTCCTACTGTCTCCATCTTGCTTCACTGTCTCCATCTTGCCCTACTGTCTCCATCTTGCCCTACTGTCTCCATCTTGCCCTACTGTCTCCATCTTGCCCTACTGTCTCCATCTTGCCCTACTGTCTCCATCTTGCCTACTGTCTCCATCTTGCCCTACTGTCTCCATCTTTTCCTACTGTCTCCATCTTGCTTAACTATCTCCATCTTGTCCTACTGTCTCCATCTTGCTTCACTGTCTCCATCTTGCCTTACTGTCTCCATCTTGCCCTACTGTCTCCATCTTGCCCTACTGTCTCCATCTTGCTCTACTGTCTCCATCTTGTCCTACTGTCTCCATCTTCTCCTACTGTCTCCATCTTCTCCTACTGTCTCTATCTTGCTTCGCTGTCTCCATCTTGCCCTACTGTCTCCATCTTGTCCTACTGTCTCCATCCTGCTTCACTGTCTCCATCTTTCCCGACTGTCTCCATCTTGCCCTACTGTCTCCATCTTGTCCTACTGTCTCCATCTTGCCCTACTGTCTCCATCTTGCCCTACTGTCTCCATCTTGCCCTACTGTCTCTATCTTGCTTCACTGTCTCTATCTTGCCCTACTGTCTCCATTTTGCCCTACTGTCTCCATCTTGTCCTACAGTCTCCATCTTGCCCTACTGTCTCCATCTTGCCCTACTGTCTCCATCTTGCTTCACTGTCTCCATCTTGCCCTACTGTCTCCATCGCGTCCTACTGTCTCCATCTTGTCCTACTGTCTCCATCTTGCCCCTACTGTCTCCATCTTGCCCTACTGTCTCCATCTTGTCCTACTGTCTCCATCTTGCTTCACTGTCTCCATCTTGCCCTACTGTCTCCATTTTGTCCTACTGTCTCCATATTGCCCTACTGTCTCCATCTTGTCCAACTGTCTCCATCTTTGCTTCACTGTCTCCATCTTGCCCTACTGTCTCCATCTTGTCCTACTGTCTCCATCTTGCCCTACTGTCTCCATCTTGTCCTACTGTCTCCATCTTGCTTCACTGTCTCCATCTTGCCCTACTGTCTCAATCTTGTCCTACTGTCTCCATCTTGTCCTATTGTCTCCATCTTGTCCTACTGTCTCCATCTTGTCCTACTGTCTCCATCTTGCCCTACTGTCTCCATCTTGCCCTACTGTCTCCATCTTGTCCTACTGTCTCCATTTTGCCCTACTGTCTCCATCTTGTCCTACTGTCTCCATCTTGCTTCACTGTCTCCATCTTGTCCTACTGTCTCCATCTTGCTTCACTGTCTCCATCTTGCCTTACTGTCTCCATCTTGCCCTACTGTCTCCATCTTGCCCTACTGTCTCCATCTTGCTCTACTGTCTCCATCTTGTCCTACTGTCTCCATCTTCTCCTACTGTCTCCATCTTCTCCTACTGTCTCTATCTTGCTTCGCTGTCTCCATCTTGCCCTACTGTCTCCATCTTGTCCTACTGTCTCCATCCTGCTTCACTGTCTCCATCTTTCCCGACTGTCTCCATCTTGCCCTACTGTCTCCATCTTGTCCTACTGTCTCCATCTTGCCCTACTGTCTCCATCTTGCCCTACTGTCTCCATCTTGCCCTACTGTCTCTATCTTGCTTCACTGTCTCTATCTTGCCCTACTGTCTCCATTTTGCCCTACTGTCTCCATCTTGTCCTACAGTCTCCATCTTGCCCTACTGTCTCCATCTTGCCCTACTGTCTCCATCTTGCTTCACTGTCTCCATCTTGCCCTACTGTCTCCATCGCGTCCTACTGTCTCCATCTTGTCCTACTGTCTCCATCTTGCCCTACTGTCTCCATCTTGCCCCTACTGTCTCCATCTTGTCCTACTGTCTCCATCTTGCTTCACTGTCTCCATCTTGCCCCTACTGTCTCCATTTTGTCCTACTGTCTCCATATTGCCCTACTGTCTCCATCTTGTCCAACTGTCTCCATCTTGCTTCACTGTCTCCATCTTGCCCTACTGTCTCCATCTTGTCCTACTGTCTCCATCTTGCCCTACTGTCTCCATCTTGTCCTACTGTCTCCATCTTGCTTCACTGTTCTCCATCTTGCCCTACTGTCTCAATCTTGTCCTACTGTCTCCATCTTGTCCTATTGTTCTCCATCTTGTCCTTACTGTCTCCATCTTGTCCTACTGTCTCCATCTTGCCCTACTGTCTCCATCTTGCCCTACTGTCTCATCTGTCCTACTGTCTCCATTTTGCCCTACTGTCTCCATCTTGTCCTACTGTCTCCATCTTGGCTTCACTGTCTCCATCTTGCCCTACTGTCTCCATCTTGCCCTACTGTCTCCATCTTTGTACCTACTGTCTCCATCTTGCCCTACTGTCTCCATCTTGCCCTACTGTCTCCATCTTGTCCTACTGTCTCAATCTTGCTTCACTGTCTCCATCTTGCCCTACTGTCTCATCTTGTCCTACTGTCTCCATATTGCCCCTACTGTCTCCATCTTGTCCAACTGTCCCATCTTGCTTCACTGTCTCCATCTTGCCCTACTGTCTCCATCTTGTCCTACTGTCTCCATCTTGCCCCTACTGTCTCCATCTTGTCCTATTGTCTCCATCTTGCTTCACTGTCTCCATCTTTCCCTACTGTCTCCATCTTGTCCTACTGTCTCCATCTTGTCCTATTGTCTCCATCTTGTCTACTGTCTCCATCTTGCTTCAATGTCTCCCATCTTGCCCCCCACCTCTACTGTCTCCATCTTGTCCTACTGTCTCCATCTTGTCCTACTGTCTCCATCTTGCTTCACTGTCTCCATCTTGCCCCTACTGTCTCCATCTTGCCCTACTGTCTCCATCTTGCCCTTACTGTCTCCATCTTGCCCTACTGTCTCCATCTTGTTCTACTGTCTCCATTCTTGCCGTACTGTCTCCATTCTTTCCTACTGTCTCCATCTTGCTTCACTATCTCCATCTTGTCTCTACTGTCTCCATCTTGCTTCACTGTCTCCATCTTGCCTTACTGTCTCCATCTTGCCCCTACTGTCTCCATCTTGCCCTACTGTCTCCATCTTGCTCTTACTGTTCTCCATTCTTGTCCTACTGTCTCCATCTTTTCCTACTGTCTCCATCTTCTCCTACTGTCTCTATCTTGCTTCGCTGTCTCCATCTTGCCCTACTGTCTCCATCTTGTCCTACTTGTCTCCATCCTGCTTCACTGTCTCCATCTTTCCCAACTGTCTCCATCTTGCCCTACTGTCTCCATCTTGTCCTACTGTCTCCATCTTGCCCTACTGTCATCATCTTGCCCTACTGTCTCCATCTTGCCCTACTGTCTCTTATCTTGCTTCACTATCTCTATCTTGCCCTACTGTCTCCATTTTGCCCTACTGTCTCCATCTTGTCCTACAGTCTCCATCTTGCCCTACTGTCTCCATCTTGCCTTACTGTCTCCATCTTGCTTCACTGTCTCCATCTTGCCCTACTGTCTCCATCGCGTCCTACTGTCTCCATCTTTTCCTACTGTCTCCATCTTAGTTACATAGTTACATAGTTACATAGGGTTGAAAAAAGACCTGTGTCCATCAAGTTCAACCCATCCAAGTAAACCCAGCACACCTAACCCACACCTACCAATCTATACACTCACATACATAAACTATATATACACCCACTAGTACTAACTGTAGATATTAGTATCACAATAGCCTTGGATATTCTGATTGATCAAGAACTCATCCAGGCCCCTCTTAAAGGCATTAACAGAATCTGCCATTACCCCATCACTAGGAAGGGCATTCCCCAACCTCACTGCCCTCACTGTGAGGAACCCCCTACGCTGCTTCAAATGGAAACTCCTTTCCTCTAATCTAAAGGGGTGACCTCTGGTGCGCTGATTGTTTTTATGGGAAAAAAGAACATCCCCCAACTGCCTATAATCCCCTCTAATGTACTTGTACAGAGTAATCATGTCCCCTCGCAAGCGCCTCTTTTCCAGAGAAAACAACCCCAACCTCGACAGTCTCACCTCATAGTTTAACCCTTCCATCCCCTTAACCAGTTTAGTTGCACGTCTCTGCACTCTCTCCAGCTCATTAATATCCTTCTTAAGGACTGGAGCCCAAAACTGCACTGCATACTCACTGTTACTGCCCCCCATACTCACTGTTACTGCCCCCCATACTCACTGTTACTGCCCCCCATACTCACGGTGAGGCCTTACCAGGGACCTATAAAGGGGCAAAATTATGTTCTCATCCCTTGAGTCAATGCCCTTTTTTATACAAGACAGCACTTTATTTGCTTTAGTAGCCACAGAATGACACTGCCTGGCATTAGACAACTTGTTATCAACAAAACCCCCAGATCCTTCTCCATTAAGGAAACCCCCAACACACTACCATTCAGTAGATAGTTTGCGTTTATATTATTTCTACCAAAGTGCATAACTTTGCACTTATCAACATTGAACCTCATTTCCCAGTTTGCTGCCCAGTTATCTAATTTTGTCAAATCGCTCTGCAAAGCGGCACATCCTGCATGGAACTTATAGTTTTGCACAATTTTGTGTCATCAGCAAAAATAGAAACAGTACTGTCTATGCCCCCCTCCAGGTCATTAATAAACAAGTTAAACAGCAAAGGCCCAAGGACTGACCCCTGCGGTACTCCACTAACCACACTGGCCCAATTAGAAAATGTTCCATTTACCCCCACTCTGTGTAATCTATCCTTCAGCCAGTTCTCTATCCAATTACAAATATTATGTTCTAGGCCAATATTCCTTAATTTGATCATTAACCTTCTGTGAGGTACTGTATCAAACGCTTTAGCAAAGTCCAAGTAGATCCCATCCACTGCCATTCCAGCATCGAGGTTCCTACTCACCTCCTCATAAAAGGCAACTAAATTAGTCTGGCAAGATCTGTTACGCATAAAACCATGTGGCACAAACTAATAGTATTGTGAACTGCAATGTATTCAAGTACCCTATCCCTTATTACCCCTTCCAAAAGTTTTCCTACTACTGATGTCAGACTAACAGGCCTATAGTTTTCAGGCTGAGAACGGGATCCCTTTTTAAATAACGGCACCACATTAGCAATCCGCCAGTCTCTTGGCACCATGCCAGACCTCAATGAATCCTGGGAAATTAAGTGAAGAGGTTTGGCAATCACAGCGCTCAGCTCATTTAATACCCTGGGATGAATCCCATCCGGCCCTGGACCTTTGTTTACCTTTACATGTTCAAGTCTCTTTTGAATTTCCTCCCGAGTGACCCATGCGCCAGTAGCTAAATTACTAGAACTGGGTATATTACAAGGGAAGCCTTCATTATCTGGCTCCTCAGATCTGTCTCCATCTTGCCATACTGTCCCCATCTTGCCCTACTGTCTCCATCTTGTCCTGCTGTCTCCATCTTGCCCTACTGTCTCCATCTTGTCCTACTGTCTCCATCTTGCCCTACTGTCTCCATCTTGCCCTACTGTCTCCATCTTGCCCTACTGTCTCCATCTTGCCCTACTGTCTCCATCTTGCCCTACTGTCCCCATCTTGCCCTACTGTCTCCATCTTGCCCTACTGTCTCCATCTTGTCCTTCTGTCTCCATCTTGCCCTACTGTCTCCATCTTGCCCTACTGTCCCCATCTTGCCCTACTTTCTCCATCTTGCCCTACTGTCTCCATCTTGTCCTTCTGTCTCCATCTTGTCCTTCTGTCTCTATCTTGTCCTACTGTCTCCATCTTGCCCTACTGTCTCCATCTTGCCCTACTGTCTCTATCTTGCCCTACTGTCTCCATCTTGTCCTACTGTCTCCATCTTGCCCTACTGTCTCCATCTTTTCCTTCTGTCTCCATCTTGTCCTTCTGTCTCCATCTTGTCCTACTGTCTCCATCTTGCCCTACTGTCTCCATCTTGTCCTTCTGTCTCCATCTTGTCCTTCTGTCTCTATCAACTAGTATTTAGGAAGGTTATATATAGGCATTATGGTTGAACTTGATGGACGTATGTCTTTTTTCAACCCAACTTACTATGTTACTATGTTACAATGTATCTTGTCCTTCTGTCTCCATCTTGTCCTTCTGTCTCCATCTTGCCCTACTGTCTCCATCTTGCCCTACTGTACCCATCTTGCCCTACTGTTTCCATCTTGCCCTACTGTCTCCATCTTGCCCTACTGTCTCCATCTTGCCCTACTGTCCCCATCTTGCCCTACTGTTTCCACCATGCCCTACTGTCTCTATCTTGCCCTACTGTCTCCATCCCACCCTACTGTCTCCATCTTGCTCTACTGTCTCCATCTTGCCCTACTGTTTCCACCATGCCCTACTGTCTCCATCTTGCCCTACTGTCTCCATCTTGCTTCACTGTCTCCATCTTGCCCTACTGTCTCCATCTTGTCCTTCTGTCTCCATCTTGCCCTACTGTCTCCATCTTGCCCTACTGTCCCCATCTTGCCCTACTGTCTCATCTTGTCCTACTGTCTCCATCTTGCCCTACTGTCTCCATTTTGCCCTACTGTACCCATCTTGCCCTACTGTTTCCATCTTGCCTTACTGTCTCCATCTTGCCCTACTGTCTCCATCTTGCCCTACTGTCCCCATCTTGCCCTACTGTTTCCACCATGCCCTACTGTCTCCATCTTGCCCTACTGTCTCCATCCCACCCTACTGTCTCCATCTTGCTCTACTGTCTCCATCTTGCCCTACTGTTTCCACCATGCCCTACTGTCTCCATCTTGCCCTACTGTCTCCATCTTGCTTCACTGCCTCCAACTTGCCCTACTGTCTCCATCTTGTCCTTCTGTCTCCATCTTGCCCTACTGTCTCCATCTTGCCCTACTGTCCCCATCTTGCCCTACTGCCTCATCTTCTCCTACTGTCTCCATCTTGCCCTACTGTCTCCATCTTGTCCTACTGTCTCCATCTTGTCCTTCTGTCTCCATCTTGTCCTTCTGTCTCCATCTTGTCCTACTGTCTCCATCTTGCCCTACTGTCTCCATCTTGTCCTTCTGTCTCCATCTTGTCCTTCTGTCTCTATCAACTAGTAGTTAGGCAGGTTATATATAGGCATTATGGTTGAACTTGATGGACGTATGTCTTTTTTCAACCCAACTTACTATGTTACTATGTATCTTGTCCTTCTGTCTCCATCTTGCCCTACTGTCTCCATCTTGCCCTACTGTCTCCATCTTGCCCTACTGTACCCATCTTGCCCTACTGTTTCCATCTTGCCCTACTGTCTCCATCTTGCCCTACTGTCTCCATCTTGCCCTACTGTCCCCATCTTGCCCTACTGTCTCCATCTTGCCCTACTGTCTCCATCTTGCCCTACTGTACCCATCTTGTCCTACTGTTTCCATCTCGCCCTGCTGTCTCCATCTCGTCCTACTGTCTCCATCTTGCCCTACTGTCTCCATCTTGCCCTACTGTCTCCATCTTGCCCTACTGTCTCCATCTTGTCCTACTGTCTCCATCTTGCCCTACTGTCTGCATCTTGTCCTACTGTCTCCATCTTGCCCTACTGTCTGCATCTTGTCCTACTGTCTCCATCTTGTCCTACTGTCTCCATCTTGTCCTACTGTCTCCATCTTGCCCTACTGTCTCCATCTTGTCCTACTGTCTCCATCTTGCCCTACTGTCTCCATCTTGTTCTACTGTCTCCATCTTGCTTCACTGTCTCCATCTTGCCCTACTGTCTCCATCTTGTCCTATTGTCTCCATCTTGCCCTACTGTCTCCATCTTGTCCTACTGTTCCACCATGCTCTACTGTCTCCATCTTGCCCTACTGTCTCCATCTTGCCCTACTGTTTCCACCATGCCCTACTGTCTCCATCTTGCCCTACTGTCTCCATCTTGCCCTACTGTTTCCACCATGCCCTACTGTCTCCATCTTGCCCTACTGTCTCCATCTTGCCCTACTGTCTCCATCTTGCCCTACTGTCTCCATCTTGTCCTACTGTCTCCATCTTACTCTACTGTCTCCATCTTGCACTACTGTCTCCACCATGCCCTACTGTCTCCATCTTGCCCTACTGTCTCCATCTTGCCCTACTGTCTCCATCTTGCCCTACTGTCTCCATCTTGTCCTTCTGTCTCCATCTTGCCCTACTGTCTCCATCTTGCCCTACTGTCCCCATCTTGCCCTACTGACTCATCTTGTCCTACTGTCTCCATCTTGCCCTACTGTCTCCATCTTGTCCTACTGTCTCCATCTTGCCCTACTGTCTCCATCTTGTCCTTCTGTCTCCATCTTGTCCTTCTGTCTCCATCTTGTCCTACTGTCTCCATCTTGCCCTACTGTCTCCATCTTGTCCTTCTGTCTCCATCTTGCCCTACTGTCTCCATCTTGCCCTACTGTCCCCATCTTGCCCTACTGTCTCCATCTTGCCCTACTGTCTCCATTATGTCCTTCTGTCTCCATCTTGCCCTACTGTCTCCATCTTGCCCTACTGTCCCCATCTTGCCCTACTGTCTCCATCTCGCCCTGCTGTTTCCATCTCGCCCTGCTGTCTCCATCTTGTCCTACTGTCTCCATCTTGTTCTACTGTCTCCATCTTGCCCTACTGTCTCCATCTTGTCCTACTGTTTCCATCTCGCCCTGCTGTCTCCATCTCGTCCTACTGTCTCCATCCTGTCCTATTGTCTTCATCTTGTCCTACTGTCCCCATCTTGTCCTACTGTCCCCATCTTTGCCTACTGTCTCCATCTTGCCCTACTGTCCCCATCTTGCCCTACTGTCTCCATCTTGTCCTACTGTCTCCATCTTGCCCTACTGTCCCCATCTTGCCCTACTGTCTCCATCTTGCCCTACTGTCTCCATCTTGTCCTACTGTCTCCATCTTGTCCTACTGTCCCCATCTTGTCCTACTGTCCCCATCTTGCCCTACTGTCTCCATCTTGCCCTACTGTCCCCATCTTGCCCTACTGTCTCCATCTCGCCCTACTGTTTCCATCTCGCCCTTCTGTCTCCATCTTGTCCTACTGTCTCCATCTTGCCCTACTGTCTCCATCTCGCCCTACTGTTTCCATCTCGCCCTACTGTCTCCATCCTGTCCTACTGTCTCCATCTTGTCCTACTGTCCCCATCTTGTTCTACTGCCCCCATCTTGCCCTACTGTCTCCATCTTGCCCTACTGTCCCCATCTTGCCCTACTGTCTCCATCTTGTCCTACTGTCTCCATCTTGCCCTACTGTCCCCATCTTGCCCTACTGTCTCCATCTTGCCCTACTGTCTCCATCCTGTCCTACTGTCTCCATCTTGTCCTACTGTCCCCATCTTGTCCTACTGTCCCCATCTTGCCCTACTGTCTCCATCTTGCCCTACTGTCCCCATCTTGCCCTACTGTCTCCATCTTGCCCTACTGTCTCCATCTTGCCCTACTGTCTCCATCTTGCCCTACTGTCCCCATCTTGCCCTACTGTCTCCATCTTGCCCTACTGTCTCCATCTTGCCCTACTGTCCCCATCTTGTCCTACTTTCCCCATCTTGCCCTACTGTCTCCATCTTGCCCTACTGTCCCCATCTTGCCCTACTGTCTCCATCTTGTCCTACTGTCTCCATCTTGCCCTACTGTCCCCATCTTGCCCTACTGTCTCCATCTTGCCCTACTGTCTCCATCTTGTCCTACTGTCTCCATCTTGTCCTACTGTCCCCATCTTGTCCTACTGTCCCTATCTTGCCCTACTGTCCCCATCTTGCCCTACTGTCTCCATCTCGCCCTACTGTTTCCATCTCGCCCTGCTGTCTCCACCTCGTCCTACTGTCTCCATCCTGTCCTACTGTCTCCATCCTGTCCTATTGTCCCCATCTTGTCCTACTGTCCCCATCTTGCCCTACTGTCTCCATCTTGCCCTACTGTCCCCATCTTGCCCTACTGTCCCCATCTTGCCCTACTGTCTCCATCTTGTCCTACTGTCTCCATCTTGCCCTACTGTCCCCATCTTGCCCTACTGTCTCCATCTTGCCCTACTGTCTCCATCTTGTCCTACTGTCTCCATCTTGTCCTACTGTCCCCATCTTGTCCTACTGTCCCTATCTTGCCCTACTGTCCCCATCTTGCCCTACTGTCTCCATCTCGCCCTACTGTTTCCATCTCGCCCTGCTGTCTCCACCTCGTCCTACTGTCTCCATCCTGTCCTACTGTCTCCATCCTGTCCTATTGTCCCCATCTTGTCCTACTGTCCCCATCTTGCCCTACTGTCTCCATCCTGTCCTACTGTCTCCGTCTTGTCCTACTGTCCCCATCTTGTCCTACTGTCCCCATCTTGCCCTACTGTCTCCATCTTGCCCTACTGTCTCCATCCTGTCCTACTGTCTCCATCTTGTCCTACTGTCCCCATCTTGTCCTACTGTCCCCATCTTGCCCTACTGTCTCCATCTTGTCCTACTGTCCCCATCTTGCCCTACTGTCTCCATCTTGCCCTACTGTCCCCATCTTGCCCTACTGTACCCATCTTGTCCTACTGTTTCTATCTCGCCCTGCTGTCTCCATCTCGTCCTACTGTCTCCATCCTGTCCTACTGTCTCCATCTTGTCCTACTGTTCCCATTTTGTCCTACTGTCCCCATCTTGCCCTACTGTCTCCATCTTGCCCTACTGTCCTCATCTTGCCCTACTGTCTCCATCTTGTCCTACTGTCCCCATCTTGTCCTACTGTCCCCATCTTGCCCTACTGTCTCCATCTTGCCCTACTGTCCCCATCTTGCTCTACTGTCTCCATCTTGCCCTACTGTCTCCATCTTGCCCTACTGTCTCCATCTTGCCCTACTGTCTCCATCTTGCCCTACTGTCCCCATCTTGCCCTACTGTACCCATCTTGTCCTACTGTTTCTATCTCGCCCTGCTGTCTCCATCTCGTCCTACTGTCTCCATCCTGTCCTACTGTCTCCATCTTGTCCTACTGTCCCCATTTTGTCCTACTGTCCCCATCTTGCCCTACTGTCTCCATCTTGCCCTACTGTCCTCATCTTGCCCTACTGTCTCCATCTTGTCCTACTGTCCCCATCTTGTCCTACTGTCCCCATCTTGCCCTACTGTCTCCATCTTGCCCTACTGTCCCCATCTTGCTCTACTGTCTCCATCTTGCCCTACTGTCTCCATCTTGCCCTACTGTTTCCATCTTGCCCTACTGTCTCCATCTTGCCCTACTGTCTCCATCTTGCCCTACTGTCTCCATCTTGCCCTACTGTCTCCATCTTGCCCTACTGTCCCCATCTTGCCCTACTGTCTCCATCTTGCCCTACTGTCCCCATCTTGCCCTACTGTCTCCATCTGCAGTGTTTTTTGGTCCCTTTCATACACTCCACAATAAAATGCTAATTGGTAAATAACACACATTATTAGTACATGGCAACCCAGAAACCAGTGCAGTTGGCATCAGCCCTGTAATCAGCTTATATTACTGGCCAAACTCATTTTCTGCCTGATAATTCATTCCAACCCCTAAGCCCAATTTCCAACCGTCGCTCAGAGCCCACTGAGCATGTGCAGTGCCACTAACAGAAGCCAAGATGGGGGGCTGCTGTGCACAACTTTGAAAGCCTGAGTCATTACTGTTATAGAGATGCTGAGCCTTCAGGCTTGTGCAGTAAGTTCAGTGTATAATACGTGGCATTTCTATCCATATGGATTTTTGGGGTTTGGTTTTCCTTTAATCCACACACAGGAATATACAGTGGCTTGCAAAAGTATTCGGCCCCCTTGAACTTTTCCACATTTTGTCACATTACAGCCACAAACATGAATCAATTTTATTGGAATTCCACGTGAAAGACCAATACAAAGTGGGGTACATGTGAGAAGTGGAAGGAAAATCATACAAGATTCCAAACATTTTTTACAAATAAATAACTGCAAAGTGGGGTGTGCGTAATTATTCAGCCCCCTGAGTCAATACTTTGTAGAACCCCCTTTTGCTGCAATTCCAGCTGCCAGGCTTTAGGGTATGTCTCTACCAGCTTTGCCCATCTACAGACTGAAATCCTTGCCCATTCTTCTTTGCAAAACAGCTCCAGCTCAGTCAGATTAGATGGACAGCCTTTGGGAACAGCAGTTTTCAGATCTTGCCACAGATTCTCCATTGGATTTAGATCTGGGCTGTGACTGGGCCGTGACTGGGCCAGTCTAACACATGGATATGTTTGGGTTTAACCCATTGTTGCCCTGGCTTTATGTTTAGGGTCGTTGTCCTGCTGGAAGGTGAACCTCCGCCCCAGTCTCAAGTCTTTTGCAGACTCCAAGAGGTTTTCTTCCAAGATTGCCCTGTATTTGGCTCCATCCATCTTCCCATCAACTCTGAGCAGCTTCCCTGTCCCTGCTGAAGAGAAGCCCCCCCAGAGCATGATGGTGGCCCCCCCATATGTGACAGTGGGGATGGTGTTTTCAGAGTGATGTGCAGGGTTAGTTTTCCGCCACACATAGCGTTTTGCATTTTGGCCAAAAAGTTCCATTTTGGTCTCATCTGACCAGAGCACCTTCTCCCACATGTTTGCTGTGTCCCCCACATGGCTTGTGGCAAACTGCAAACGGGACTTCTTATGGTTTTCTGTTAACAATGGCTTTCTTCTTGCCACTCTTCCATAAAGGCCAACTTTGTGCAGTGCCCGACTAATAGTTCCCCTGAGTTCCCCCTGAGCTGTAGATCCCTGCAGCTCCCCCAGAGTCACCATGGGCTTCTTGGCTGCATTTCTGATCAGCGCTCTCCTTGTTCGGCCTGTGAGTTTAGGGGGGGGCCGTGCCTTGGTAGGGTTACAGTTGTGCCATACTCCTTCCATTTCTGAATGATCGGTGGAACAGGGCTCCGTGGGATGTTCAAGGCTTTGGAAATCTTTTTGTAGCCTAACCCTTTTTTAAATTTCTCAATAACTTTATCCCTGACCTGTCTGGTGGGTTCTTTGGGCTTCATGGTGTTGTTGCTCCCAATATTCTCTTAGACACCCTCTGAGGCCGTCACAGAGCAGCTGTATTTGTACTGACATTACACACAGGGGCACTCTATTTAGTCATTAGCACTCATCAGGCAATGTCTATGGGCAACTGACTGCACTCAGACCAAAGGGGGCTGAATAATTACGCACACCCCACTTTGCACTTATTTATTTGTAAAAAATGTTTGGAATCATGTCTGATTTTCCTTCCACTTCTCACGTGTACCCCACTTTGTATTGGTCTTTTACGTGGAATTCCAATAAAATTGATTCATGTTTGTGGCTGTAATGTGACAAAATGTGGAAAAGTTCAAGGGGGCCGAATACTTTTGCAAGCCACTGTATTTATAGAGGTGGTTCTGCAGGTATCATTGCTGCTCTCTTGCACTCGGGTCCTGGGTTTGATTCCAACCAGAGACCTATTTACCTGCAGTCTGTATGTTCCCTGTGCCTGTCCTTCTCCCCCCTCTCTCCAAATGTAACGCTGTGTGCCCAGCATGGGACCTTAGATTGTAAGCTCCATGGGTGCAGGGACTGTGTAAAGATGTTGGTGCTGTATAAATAAAGGGTAATTGCTCGCAGCGAGGAGACGCCTGTAGAAGCAAGAGGATTGGTTGCACGGGGTATATTAGGCTTTATATCATTTCTGTAAGTCGTCTGCATCTATGGAGCCCCCTTCCCTTCCATTTATTGTCCAGAAAGTCAGTTATTTCCCAATGTCCCGGTGCCTAGGGCAATGTATGTTATTTCTAAAGCAGCCGGCGGGGGGAGGAACAGGAAGTGACTTTCACCACATTTCAACATTTCAGCACATTATTGTAATTGTAAAATTATTGTTTGGCTGTAAAACAGTCAAAACTACAGCTAGTAGAGGTTTAGAGGATGGGGTACATGCGACTCAATCCTTCAGGATGGGCCTTCGCTATATGGAAGTAACCAGGGGGTGTAGAGCAACTTCAACTCACTGTAGCTGTGTGCAGTGTAATTTAGCAAATAATGGACGCCAGAAGGTTCTTTGCAGGTGAAACAATAGGAACTGAGGACTCTGAGTACAACAAGAGAGGATACACACCTGTTTATCCCACCTCTTTGGGAGACTTGGCAGGGTAAATGCAGGGCCGCCATCAGAAATCACGGGGCCCCTCACAAAAAAAATTTCTGGGCCCCCCCCTCCTCCCACATTGATGGGAGGGGTCACTGGGGGAGGGGCTCCCAGGGCACCCCCAGCATCCTCCGTCTCCCCCCCATGCCCCCCCTCAGGCATCCTCCTGCTTCCCCCAGGGCCCCCCAAGTATCCTTCAGCTTCCCCCAGGGCCCCCCAAGTATCCTTCAGCTTCCCCCAGGGCATCCTTCAGCTTCCCCCAGGGCCCCCAAGCACCTTCCATTTCCCCCCAGCGGCCACCAGCTCCCACAATGTCCTCCTCTTTGTGCCGCGGCTCCCAGCTGCTTCTGTGCTTTTATAAGGTTGCTCTCCATGCGTGTGACGTCAGTACGCACGGGCGCAACCTTATAAAAGTTAGGATGCGGCAGAGAGCTGCGGGACATAGAGGGAGATGCAATTAACATTGGGCCCGGCCCGGGCTTGATGAAAGGGTGCCCGGAAACTCTAGAGCGGCTGGGCCCCCTTTATAGCTAAAAACGCCCGGGCCCGGGATGATCATACCCCCTGTGCCCCCCTGATGGCGGCCCTGGGTAAATGCACCGGGTCAGCTTGGCCCCCCTATGGAAGCAGTCGGGATAGGTACCTCAGTCCTCAGGTTGATAACCCCTAGCTTTACGAGTTCTACAGCCGACTGTGGATCAGGATTCAGTTACCGCCTGTCTCCTATGTCTTCACATTGGGCCAAGACATGTAAATAGGTGGGGCATAGCCCTTGATACACAAACGATGGAGGCAGCTTGAATAAAAGAGTTGGCACAAGCGCCATTTTGACTCCATGTTACAGAATAGCACCTTCAACATTAATATAAACTTCTATTTCTACTCTCCAGGCAGTTCCTGCCCCAGTCTGCATTTCACCCTCTGACTCTGCCGTCTCTTATCATCACACACAGTAACCCTCATTTGTCAATAGAAATGACTTAACGAAACACCCTTAAACTTTCCTTCATTTACTCCACAAAACTATAAACCATAATGGACAATGACAGAAATCCAGCAATTATACTTGGGGTGGGGGTGAGGGTGGGGGTTTGTGCTCTGAAGACTTTCAAACATGGCACATGTGACTGCAAGGCACCAGGGGGAAGTGCTGGACACGGCGGATTAAGGTAGTCTTATTTTAAAAATTAAGGTAGTGTAAAGTGTAGGGAATAGTAGTCTAAGGCTAAATATATGATTTGTTTTTTTAACATTTACATCTCCTTTAAACATATGTAGGGACCTATAGGGTTAACATTTCCTACAGGTACAGTGGAGGAAATAATTATTTGACCCCTCACTGATTTTGTAAGTTTGTCCAATGACAAAGAAATGAAAAGTCTCAGAACAGTATCATTTCAATGGTAGGTTTAACAGTGGCAGATAGCACATCAAAAGGAAAATGGAAAAAATAACTTTAAATAAAAGATAGCAACTGATTTAGGGGAGCTGCAGGCTATTGCATGTATTGAAAATTATGATTTAATTGGTATCACTGAGACCTGGTGGGATGATAAATGCGACTGGGCTGTGAATTTAAATGGTTATACACTTTTTAGGAGGGACAGAGAGATTAAAAAGGGTGGAGGGGTTTGTCTTTATGTAAAGTCAGAGTTAAAGCCATGTAATAAAGACATTACCAATGAAAACGTCGAATCTCTTTGGGTAGAAATTTCAGTAGGGCTGAAGGTCACAAAGAAAATGATCATTGGTGTATGTTATAAACCACCCCGTATAGATGAGGGGGATGAGGCCCAGCTATTGTTGCAAATGGAGGAGGCTTCAAAACTGGGTCAAGTTGTTGTTATGGGGGACTTTAATTATCCGGCACTGACTGGAGTAATGGGGGGGCTAAGTCAGAAACAGCTAGTAGGTTTGTAAATATGCTAAATGGCAACTTTTTATTTCAGGCAGTTCAAGAACCCACTAGGAATGACGCTATTTTGGACCTGGTGATTTCTAATAATAATGAACTTATCTCTAACATTTGTGTGGGGGGGGCATTTGGGGAACAGTGATCACAACATGGTCTCCTTTGAGATAATGCTGCAGAGACAGCTCTATAAGGGAGGAACTAAAACACTCAATTTTAGACGTGCAGACTTTGCCAGTATAAGGGCATCTCTGCAATGTGTCAACTGGGAAAGGCTTTTCATGGGGTTAGGCACAGAAGGAAAATGGAACATCTTTATAACATTGCTTTGTAGGTATACACAACAGTATATTCCCCTTGTAAGCAAGGAAAGGCATCGCAAAGCAAAACCTTTATGGCTGAATAAAAGTGTTAGTGTCGAGGTTGGTAAGAAAAAACCTGCTTTTAGGGCATTCAAGTTAGCTGGGGCAGCTGGGGCTTTCATCAGGTACAGGGGGGCAAATAAAGCAGCAAAAAAGCTATCAGGCAGCTAAAATAGAAATGGAAAGGGATATTGCAGCTAGGAGTAAAAAGAATCCAAAATTATTTTTTAATTATGTGAATAGTAAAAAAATGAAGCAAGAAGGGGTGGGATCTTTATTATCACGGGGGGTACGTTGGTTGATGAAAACGGGGAAAAAGCTGAAATTTTGAACTCTTATTTTTCATCTGTCTATACATCTGAGGAGCCAGATAATGAAGGCTTCCCTTGTAATATGCCCAGTTCTAGTAATTTAGCTACTGGCGCATGGGTCACTCGGGAGGGAATTCAAAAGAGACTTGAACATGTAAAGGGAAACAAAGGTCCAGGGCCGGATGGGATTCATCCCAGGGTATTAAATGAGCTGAGCGCTGTGATTGCCAAACCTCTTCACTTAATTTTTCAGGATTCGTTGAGGTCTGGCATGGTGCCGAGAGACTGGCGGATTGCTAATGTGGTGCCGTTATTTAAAAAGGGATCCCGTTCTCAGCCTGAAAACTATAGGCCTGTTAGTCTGACATCAGTAGTAGGAAAGCTTCTGGAAGGGGTAATAAGGGATAGGGTACTTGAATACATTGCAGTTCACAATACTATTAGTTTGTGCCACATGGGTTTATGCGGAACAGATCTTGCCAGACTAATTTAGTTGCCTTTTATGAGGAGGTGAGTAGGAACCTTGATGCTGGAATGGCAGTTGATGTCATCTACTTAGATTTTGCTAAAGCGTTTGATACAGTACCGCACAGAAGGTTAATGATCAAATTAAGGAATATTGGCCTAGAACATAATATTTGTAATTGGATAGAGAACTGGCTGAAGGATAGATTACACAGAGTGGGGGGAAATGGAACATTTTCTAATTGGACCAGTGTGGTTAGTGGGTACCGCAGGGGTCAGTCCTTGGGCCTTTGCTTTTTAACTTGTTTATTAATGACCTGGAGGTGGGCATAGACAGTACTGTTTCTATTTTTGCTGATGACACAAAATTGTGCAAAACTATAAGTTCCATGCAGGATGTGCCGCTTTGCAGAGCGATTTGACAAAATTAGATAACTGGGCAGCAAACTGGAAAATGAGGTTCAATGTTGATAAGTGCAAAGTTATGCACTTTGGTAGAAATAATATAAACGCAAACTATCTACTGAATGGGAGTGTGTTGGGGGGATCCTTAATGGAGAAGGATCTGGGGGTTTTTGTTGATAACAAGTTGTCTAATTCCAGGCAGTGTCATTCTGTGGCTACTAAAGCAAATAAAGTGCTGTCTTGTATAAAAAGGGCATTGACTCAAGGGATGAGAACATAATTTTGCCCCTTTATAGGTCCCTGGTAAGGCCTCACCTTGAGTATGGGGGGCAGTAACAGTGAGTATGGGGGGCAGTAACAGTGAGTATGGGGGCAGTAACAGTGAGTATGGGGGGCAGTAACAGTGAGTATGGGGGGCAGTGACAGTGAGTATGGGGGCAGTAACAGTGAGTATGGGGGCAGTAACAGTGAGTATGGGGGGCAGTGACAGTGAGTATGGGGGCAGTAACAGTGAGTATGGGGGGCAGTAACAGTGAGTATGGGGGCAGTGACAGTGAGTATGGGGGCAGTAACAGTGAGTATGGGGGGGCAGTAACAGTGAGTATGGGGGCAGTAACAGTGAGTATAGGGGGCAGTGGCAGTGAGTATAGGGGCAGTGACAGTGAGTATGGGGGGCAGTAACAGTGAGTATTGGGGCAGTGAGAGTGAGTATGGGGGGCAGTGACAGTGAGTATGGGGGGCAGTAACAGTGAGTATAGGGACAGTGACAGTGAGTATGGGGGGCAGTAACAGTGAGTATGGGGGGCAGTGACAGTGACTATAGGGGGCAGTGACAGTGAGTATGGGGGGCAGTGACAGTGAGTATAGGGGCAGTGACAGTGAGTATGGGGGGGCAGTGACAGTGAGTATGGGGGCAGTGACAGTGAGTATGGGGGGCAGTGACAGTGAGTATAGGGGGCAGTGACAGTGAGTAGGGGGGCAGTGACAGTGAGTATGGGGGGCAGTGAAAGTGAGTATGGGGGGCAGTAACAGTGAGTATGGGGGGCAGTAACAGTGAGTATGGGGGGCAGTTTTGGGCTCCAGTCCTTAAGAAGGATATTAATGAGCTGGAGAAAGTGCAGAGACTGCAACTAAACTGGTTAAGGGGATGGAAGGGTTAAACTATGAGGTGAGACTGTCAGGGTTGGGGTTGTTTTCTCTGGAAAAGAGGCGCTTGCGAGGGGACATGATTACTCTGTACAAGTACATTAGAGGGGATTATAGGCAGTTGGGGGATGTTCTTTTTTCCCATAAAAACAATCAGCGCACCAGAGGTCACCCCTATAGATTAGAGGAACGGAGCTTCCATTTGAAGCAGCGTAGGGGGTTCCTCAGGGTGAGGGCAGTGAGGGGGTTGGGGAATGCCCTGCCGGGGGATGTTGGGTAGGGGGTTCCTCATGGTGAGGGCAGTGAGGGGGTTGGGGAATGCCCTGCCGGGGGATGTTGGGTAGGGGGTTCCTCACGGTGAGGGCAGTGAGGGGGTTGGGGAATGCCCTGCCGGGGGATGTTGGGTAGGGGGTTCCTCACGGTGAGGGCAGTGAGGGGGTTGGGGAATGCCCTGCCGGGGGATGTTGGGTAGGGGGTTCCTCACGGTGAGGGCAGTGAGGGGGGTTGGGGAATGCCCTTCCTAGTGATGTGGTGATGGCAGATTCTGTTAATGCCTATAAGAGGGGCCTGGATGAGTTCTTGATCAATCAGAATATCCAAGGCTATTGTGATA
The DNA here is from genome assembly GCF_000004195.4 of Xenopus tropicalis. NCBI lineage: Eukaryota > Metazoa > Chordata > Amphibia > Anura > Pipidae > Xenopus > Xenopus tropicalis. The sequence continues at coordinate 149,746,704 of NC_030682.2, read as the reverse complement.
CTAATATCTACAGTTAGTACTAGTGGTTGTATTTATAGTTTATGTATGTGAGTGTATAGATTGGTAGGTGTGGGTTAGGTGTGCTGGTTTTACTTGGATGGGTTGAACTTGATGGACACTGGTCTTTTTTCAACCCTATGTAACTATGATTTGCATTTCATTGAGTGAAATAAGTTTTTGAACCCCTACCAACCATTAAGAGTTCTGGCTCCCACAGAGTGGTTAGACACTTCTACTCAATTAGTCAACCTCATTAAGGACACCTGTCTTAACTAGTCACCTGTATAAAAGACACCTGTCCACAGAATCAATCAATCAAGCAGACTCCAAACTCTCCAACATGGGAAAGACCAAAGAGCTGTCCAAGGATGTCAGAGACAAAATTGTAGACCTGCACAAGGCTGGAATGGGCTACAAAACCATTAGCAAGAAGCTGGGAGAGAAGGTGACAACTGTTGGTGCGATTGTTCGAAAATGGAAGGAGCACAAAATGACCATCAATCGACCTCGCTCTGGGGCTCCACGCAAGATCTCACCTCGTGGGGTGTCAATGATTCTGAGAAAGGTGAAAAAGCATCCTAGAACTACACGGGAGGAGTTAGTTAATGACCTCAAATTAGCAGGGACCACAGTTACCAAGAAAACCATTGGAAACACATTACACCGCAATGGATTAAAATCCTGCAGGGCTCGCAAGGTCCCCCTGCTCAAGAAGGCACATGTGCAGGCCCGTCTGAAGTTTGCCAATGAACACCTGAATGATTCTGTGAGTGACTGGGAGAAGGTGCTGTGGTCTGATGAGACCAAAATAGAGCTCTTTGGCATTAACTCAACTCGCTGTGTTTGGAGGAAGAAAAATGCTGCCTATGACCCCCAAAACACCGTCCCCACCGTCAAGCATGGGGGTGGAAACATTTTGCTTTGGGGGTGTTTTCTGCTAAGGGCACAGGACAACTTATTCGCATTAACGGGAAAATGGACGGAGCCATGTATCGTGAAATCCTGAACGACAACCTCCTTCCCTCTGCCAGGAAACTGAAAATGGGTCGTGGATGGGTGTTCCAGCACGACAATGACCCAAAACATACAGCAAAGGCAACAAAAGAGTGGCTCAAGAAGAAGCACATTAAGGTCATGGAGTGGCCTAGTCAGTCTCCGGACCTTAATCCAATAGAAAACCTATGGAGGGAGCTCAAGCTCAGAGTTGCACAGAGACAGAAACCTTAGGGATTTAGAGATGATCTGCAAAGAGGAGTGGGACCAACATTCCTCCTAAAATGTGCGCAAACTTGGTCATCAATTACAAGAAACGTTTGGCCTCTGTGCTTGCAAACAAGGGCTTTTCCACTAAGTATTAAGTCTTTTTTTGTTAGAGGGTTCAAAAACTTATTTCACTCAATGAAATGCAAATCAGTTGCTATCTTTTATTTAAAGTTATTTTTTCGATTTTCCTTTTGATGTGCTATCTGCCACTGTTAAACCTACCATTGAAATGATACTGTTCTGAGACTTTTCATTTCTTTGTCATTGGACAAACTTACAAAATCAGTGAGGGGTCAAATAATAATTTCCTCCACTATATATCTTTAAACCCTACACTTCATTGTTTCACTGTTACTGGGCAGATGCCCATGTATATATTTGGTATTTACCTCTGTTATTGGCCCATAAGGCTGATGAAGACTTCCTGCCACTCTATAATATAGTGTTTAGCAGGGGGCGGGGCTTCCTCTTTGGCTGCATTTGTTGAACCAGGTGGAAGTTCCACTGAGCCTGGGATCAACAAGGTCCCATTAAAGCTTTTCTGCCTCAGAGGGACCTTTGCCTCTGGAGAAGTTGGGGAGCAGGGACCCCGTGAATGAGGATTAGTAAGCGCAGGATAGTATATAGCTCTTTCTAGGAAAGTGAGACAGTCACAGCGTTAGTTAGAAAGAGCAGCTTTATGGCTCCAACCAGGAGAGACAGCTGGGAGTAGTCTCCATTACAGGCTCTGCTGCCTTAGTGCAGTACTGACAGGGGTATCAGGCTTAGCTTTGTTCTCCCTGATCCACGTCGGCTGTAGGGATCCAGATCACTAGGTATAAACCCTAAGGACACTCTATTACTACCCAAGCTACTCTTCCCAGTGGTACAACCCTATTCTGCTTGCTCTGCATTAAACCTGCTGATCCATTTGTTCTACATCGTATAGTGAGTTTTACTGCCAATCCCTGTGGAACAATTGCCTGGGACAATAAATCCTTCCAGAGTCCAGAGTACCCCATGCTGTATAGCCTGCCTAGCTGGTCATTACACATATTTTACACCCACACATTACACCCCCACCCTGTGTGTATCTACCCCAAGAGCAGAGAGTAGAAGAAGCAGTACCGGGGCTGCCTCCCTCTTCTCTTTATTTCTGCTTTACTTTCCCTTTCCACTTCTGCATTATCTGTTCTTCTACACCCCATCCTTCCTTCCTTCCTTCCTTCCTTCCTTCCTTCCATCCTTCCTTCCTTCCTTCCTTCCTTCCTTCCTTCCTTCCTTCCTTCCTTCCTTCCTTCCTTCCTTCCTTCCTTCCTTCCTTCCTTCCTTCCTTCCTTCCTTCCTTCCTTCCTTCCTTCCTTCCTTCCTTCCATGTTTTCTATTCATTTCTGCCCAATATCATATCTTCTTTTTTACTCACCTAACTTTCTCCTTAATTCTAGAGGGACCCAGAGGGTTAATCCCCCTAATTGTTTGGGAAATCCCCTATTAGCTTTTCTCTTTCCCTATTTAGTTTATCAAGTCCAGGTACCTTTAAGCTTAAAATCTGGGTTGGATGTGTTCCTTATTGGGTGGGTGATTGGCCATTTCCTTTGGTGCTTAATATTGTAACCAGGGTTGCCAGGTTGGCAGTTTTTCCACCAAACTGGGCTACTAATTTAAAGCCCAGGCGGAGTTCCAAAGTACAAACCCCCAAGGTACAGATTTGGGCTCGTTTTTGGGATCTTGGTGGGTTTGTAGTTTATAAACTAGACAAAGGTTTTCCCCCCAGGGTACTTGTGTACTTCTTTCCCTAGTGACATGCTGGTACCAGTGCATGCTGGGTAATGTAGTTCGTACCTAACAATTACCCTACAGCTGTAGATCTCAAAACAAAACCGACACAGTTTTACTCCATATTATGTTTATTAATATCAGCGGGATACACGGGGCAATAATGCTCATATCTGCCCACAGCTTGGGGGGGTCACAGGGCGGAGCTTCTCAGCAGGACCAATAGGAACCCGAGGGACAGCCCCAGAGCAGGGTAACTGTATTTTACCCCAGTGGCGCCGCTGACGTTGCACAGGTTGGTTCTGCAGCAGAAAGTGGAAATGGTGCCCGTGCCAGTACTGATGTTTCCTGGGGTGCAGCTGGGGGCGCAGAATTTAACAACGCCTCTAAAACCCCCTGTACAATGACAGAGATATCAGTGTTAGTTTCTGCCTCATCAGCAAATCCCCCCCGACTCCTTCTTGCCTTCAATTTTCTTCAATATTACTAAGAAACTGTACAAGGATTTCCAATTAAAGGGAAAACATATTTTTTTCAAAATCAGTTAATGGAGCTTCTCCAGCAGAATCCTGCATTGTAATCTGTTTTTCCCATGGGGCTAGTCATATTCTTCATTTCCCAGGGTGCCACAGCCATGTGACCTGTGCTCTGATAAACTTCACTCACACTTTACTGCTGCGCTGCAAGTTGGAGTGATATCCCCCCCCCCCTCACCCCCAGCAGCCGATCAGCAGAACAATGGGAAGGGAGCAAGATAGCAGCTCCCAGTAGGTATCAGAATAGCACTCAATAGTAAGAAATCCAAGTCCGGCTTGGGACTCCTCCAGTTACATGGGAGTAGGAGAAACAATAGGTTAGCTGAAAGCAGTTCTAATGTGTAGCGCTGGCTGAAAGCTCAGACTCAGGCACACTTTACTGCTGCGCTGCAAGTTGGAGTGATATCCCCCTCCCTGATCAATATAAGTTTGCGTGAAAAGTAATTCCCAAACTTGAGCAATTTAATTTCTATTTCTTCTGCTTCCCTCCATGTCAGTACACATGGGTAGCATGGCCCCTCCCCCACAGGAGGTAGGACCTATACCAAGCCAATTAAAATTAATCCTGCCCTATAAGACCACCTGACTTCCTTCTCACCACTGTTATTTTTTGCCTTAGTGCAGTACTGACAGGGGTATCAGCCACAGTCTTCTCCCTGATCCACGTCGGCTGTAGGGATCCAGATCACTAGGTCTAAACCCTAAGGACACTCTATTACTACCCAAGCTACTCTTCCCAGTGGTACAACCCTATTCTGCTTGCTCTGCATTAAACCTGCTGATCCATTTGTTCTACATCGTATTGTGAGTATTACTGCCAATCCCTGTGGAACAATTGCCTGGGACAATAAATCCTTCCAGAGTCCAGAGTACCCCATGCTGTATAGCCTGCCTAGCTGGTCATTACACATATTTTACACCCACACATTACACCCCCACCCTGTGTGTATCTACCCCAAGAGCAGAGAGTAGAAGAAGCAGTACCGGGGCTGCCTCCCTCCCTCCCTATCGGACAGGTAGGTAGGATCTCCCTCCTCACTTTTTTTTTTATTTTTATTTTTATTTTTTACTTCTGTGCAGACACAGAGGGATGTTTCCCGGGTAATGGAGAATAATTTACCTGATGCCCCAAATACGCAAAGTGTTCAAATTGACGCCTATTGGGAAGAAATGCAGGTGTGGGTATACCCATGGGCCTAGCCTTGTGCTAAAATAGCCCCCCTGCGCTACCCCCAACTACGCACAGTATGCAAACTGATGCCTATTGGGTAGGCTACAGGTGTGGGGTTTTTCCACATTTTTTTTACCTGTAAGCTAACTTAGCCTCCATTTTTTCCTATGTTTTTTTTTTTAGCAAGGCTTTAAGGACTCCTGCCCTGTGAAATGATTAAGGGCCATGGGTATGGATATGGGCTACTGCCAGCCTGGGTATGGATATGGGCTAGTGCCAGCCTGGGTATGGATATGGGCTAGTGTCAGCCTGGGTATGGATATGGGCTAGTGCCAGCCTGGGTATGGATATGGGCTAGTGTCAGCCTGGGTATGGATATGGGCTAGTGCCAGCCTGGGTATGGATATGGGCTAGTGCCAGCCTGGGTATGGATATGGGCTAGTGTCAGCCTGGGTATGGATATGGGCTAGTGCCAGCCTGGGTATGGATATGGGCTAGTGTCAGCCTGGGTATGGATATGGGCTAGTGTCAGCCTGGGTATGGATATGGGCTAGTGCCAGCCTGGGTATGGATATGGGCTAGTGCCAGCCTGGGTATGGATATGGGCTAGTGCCAGCCGAGCTTGAATCTGGTGAGTCTGATTCCTCAGTTTCCACTATGTGTTGTAACACTGGGAAGCTTGGATACTAATTAGCAATTACATCCCTGCATACTAATTAGCAATTGCATCCCTCAGCTGAAAGCTGTCAGGGTTCTTGCTGGAGGTCCCATCCTGTGGGACCTCCAGCAATTAGCTCTGTGTATCATGTGGGGCCCATTTGGGTCATTTACACTTCTAAAAGTGCACTTACAATCAGAAGTAACAATAGTCTGACAGTATAAGCCGTATGATCTGCAGTCGGTTGGGGTCAGGCAGTTGACGGGGTAACCCATACACGTGTAGCACTGCAGGGGCACAGCTGTAACATAAAGCAGAACATTCCCACATTAATATACACAGAACAGCTTAACCCTTTTAGTGCCACAGGACATAGAATCTACGTCCTGGGTACCAAAGTACCTAAGTGCCACAGAACATAGATTCTACGTCCTGCTGCACTTCCGGATTTGGGAACAGAGGAGCGGCTTTTCAAGCCGCTCCTTCGCTCCCCTCTCGTTCCCCAGCCCCTAGGCAACGAGCACGGGGGGGAACGAGTGGCCCCTGGGGCGTGATCGCCCAGGGGCCTCATAGGACATACCTGCCATCAACATGGCTTTCCCCTGCAGTGCCTCTATACATTTTTGGGGGGGTTTCACAGATTCACAGCACTTACAGCACTCACACTAACACACACACACAAAACACATTTTACCTAGTGTACATAATTACTTACATACTTCGTTTTTATTCTTGCCTGAAAAAAATGTTTTATTTCCATTGCGGATAGCGCATTCGCTAACCGCACTGCGCAATACCTTTTGTGTATTTTGTTGTTTCTACTACATTTTCTGTGATTTTGGTGCATTTTTAGGTATTTTATTGCATTTTTAGCCATTTTATAGCATTTTCAGTTATGCATAGTTGTTGTTCGCTTGACTTTGTCTGTAAAACTAATTTGCCCAAGCCAAAATACTCACACTGTTATTCTGACTGCAGATATTAGGCAAAAAAAAATTATTTTAGTGATTTTTTTTATCAATTTTATTGCATTTCACATTGTTCTTTATTACTTGTCTTTGCACATGGACATTTTGTCTGCTGTATTTCAATTTGGCATCCTCTGTACCCCACTTAGTTTGGTAAATCTATGCATATTGGGCATCAAACTGTTCAGTAGACCCCTGGCGTTCATACTTAGAGTGTTTTATGTCGGTACGTTACTAAATGTGGGGTACATAATGGGGCAACATGCAAGCTTTGTGCCAATTTGCAGAAATGTCACAAAAACCATTCTGTTTAGCATAGCTTTGTAGTTTGCAGAAGAAAGTTGTATTTACCTACTTTTATTTTGTCAGAATGTGTACTTCCGGAAAATGGATAGTTTTCTAGGGTCTCGGTACTGTTAGGGGGTCTTATGGCACATAATGCACATACCGGTTTATATTGCAGCGTATACACTTCGTATGCACTAACTTCCTTATGGGGTCTCTAACTGCCAGATACAGTGCTGATCCTATGCACAATGGGCATCAAACTGTTCAGCGGACCCTTGGCTTTCATATTTAGGGTGTGTTTTCTTGGTACCTAATGTTATGTGGGAGATATGGTGCTTGAAAGTGGAATGTGTACTTTTCAAAAATATATGGTTTCCTGGGGTTAAACCTAATGTTTCAGGATGTTTGGCTTTGGAATGTAAAGTATGCCGTATTCTGCTGTAATGCTTTACAAATTTAGTAAGTTACTGCCGGGAGTTTTTGATCTATAGAAGTCAGAAATCTCAATAAAACTGTACATATCGGGTATTGGCACGTTCGGGAGACATGAGGCTTTCCAAATCAGTTGAATTTTTGTCCTCAAAATAAAATGTTTCTGGTATAAATCCCTTTATCGTGAAAAATAGCATTTTTTCTTTTTTCTTTTGTATTTCAAGCTCTAAATCTTGTTCCAGAAGTGGAAATACACAAAAACTCAGGCAGATTTGGAAAGCTCAGGTTCTCCTGAAAAAAAAACAATGTATAGTTTGCCTACCTATACTTAACCCTGCCCCCAGTAAAAGCCCCTTAATTGAGAGAGCACAGAATGTTTACGAAACATCTGAGGGGAATCGAAATGTCAAATTCTGGTGGCACTTACAGGGTTTAAGCCATGTATTATTATGTGAAGCATGTAACTGCCCCCCCTCAGCTCAGCAAATATATACAGGGAACTCTGAGTATCACTCATGTATTATAAGGGATACTGTACCCCCTACTGTAAATGATAAGGATATTAGCAGTCACTGAGGGGTTCTGTGCCCATATAAAGGCACAAGGCTGCAGGCTGAGTTATACAGGGAACTCTGAGTATCACTCATGTATTATAAGGGATAATGTACCCCCTACTGTAAATGATAAGGATATTAGCAGTCACTGAGGGGTTCTGTGCCCCCCATATAAAGGCACAAGGCTGCAGGCTGAGTTATACAGGGAACTCTGAGTATCACTCATGTATTATAAGGGATAATGTACCCCCTACTGTAAATGATAAGGATATTAGCAGTCACTGAGGGGTTCTGTGCCCCCCATATAAAGGCACAAGGCTGCAGGCTGAGTTATACAGGGAACTCTGAGTATCACTCATGTATTATAAGGGATAATGTACCCCCTACTGTAAATGATAAGGATATTAGCAGTCAATGAGGGGTTCTGTGCCCCCCATATAAAGGCACAAGGCTGCAGGCTGAGTTATACAGGGAACTCTGAGTATCACTCATGTATTATAAGGGATAATGTACCCCCTACTGTAAATGATAAGGATATTAGAAGTCACTGGGGCGTACTAGAGCCTTTAGGATTGAGCAAATAGGGGTTCAGAGTTATGAATAAGGGGCAGTGTGAGAGGCTAAAGGGGACGGGTCGGGGGGGGTCAGACCTACCTGTGCCAATGCAGAGAGCAGCCAGTAGCAGGGAGACGTACAGTGCAGCCATGGTCAGTGAGGGAGTCGCTGTGCTATGGGCTCCCAACTCCCCTGCCCCCCCTTATATTCCCCCTTACATCTGTATAGGTACAACCCTGCCCTGTATGAACACACCACTGTCACACCTAGACACCCTATCAGTAAAATCTAAAAAATGGGCCTCAAATAGCCTCCAGCTATATTATATGAATTATCATGTTCTGACAATAATTCTTGCCTTTTCTTGCCCTTGGTTATTTTTTTAAGCTAAATATCCCTGTGCAATGTTTCCATTTAAAAAAAAAATAATATTTATTTCCTCGAACAAACTGCTACCCTGGTGAGTTACTATGGGCATGGCCTTTATCATGAACCACAGTTCATAGTAAATGCCATGTCCCATAGTAACTCACCAGGTTAGCAGTTTGTTTGAGGAAATAAATATTAAAAATTTTTTAACTGTGCAAAAAAATGATTTGACAACAGTATTCCCGGTTTTAATGGAAATCCCATGTGGCGCCACTGATGAATATATGGGATCCCTTCAGCAGTGCATGGGAACTGGGGGAATAGAGACGGGAGCTGGGGGTATAGAGACGGGAACTGGGGGAATAGAGACGGGAGCTGGGGGTATAGAGACGGGAACTGGGGGAATAGAGACGGGAACTGGGGGTATAGAGACGGGAACTGGGGGAATAGAGACGGGAGCTGGGGGTATAGAGACGGGAACTGGGGGAATAGAGACGGGAGCTGGGGGAATAGAGACGGGAACTGGGGGAATAGAGACGGGAACTGGGGGAATAGAGACGGGAGCTGGGGGTATAGAGACGGGAACTGGGGGAATAGAGACAGGAACTGGGGGAATAGAGACGGGAGCTGGGGGAATAGAGATGGGAACTGGGGGAATAGAGACGGGAACTGGGGGAATAGAGACGGGAGCTGGGGGAATAGAGACGGGAACTGGGGGAATAGAGACGGGAGCTGGGGGACTAGAGATGGGAGCTGGGGGAATAGAGACGGGAGCTGGGGGAATAGAGACGGGAGCTGGGGGAATAGAGACGGGAGCTGGGGGAATAGAGACGGGAGCTGGGGGAATAGAGACGGATGCTGGGGGAATAGAGACGGGAGCTGGGGGAATAGAGACGGGAGCTGGGGGAATAGAGACGGGAGCTGGGGGAATAGAGATGGGAACTGGGGGAATAGAGACGGGAGCTGGGGGTATAGAGACGGGAGCTGGGGGAATAGAGATGGGAACTGGGGGAATAGAGACGGGAGCTGGGGGAATAGAGATGGGAACTGGGGGTATAGAGATGGGAGCTGGGGGAATAGAGACGGGAGCTGGGGGAATAGAGACGGGAGCTGGGGTATAGAGACGGGAGCTGGGGGAATAGAGACGGGAGCTGGGGGAATAGAGACGGGAGCTGGGGGCATAGAGACGGGAGCTGGGGGCATAGAGACGGGAGCTGGGGGCATAGAGACGGGGGCTGGGGGGGTATTATGTGAATGCATTTTGGGGCAAGATATGCACTTAGGAGGAGGTTGGGGAATGCCCTGCCGGGGGATGTTGGGTAGGGGGTTCCTCACGGTGAGGGCAGTGAGGGGGTTGGGGAATGCCCTGCCGGGGGATGTTGGGTAGGGGGTTCCTCACGGTGAGGGCAGTGAGGGGGTTGGGGAATGCCCTGCCGGGGGATGTTGGGTAGGGGGTTCCTCACGGTGAGGGCAGTGAGGGGGTTGGGGAATGCCCTGCCGGGGGATGTTGGGTAGGGGGTTCCTCACGGTGAGGGCAGTGAGGGGGTTGGGGAATGCCCTGCCGGGGGATGTTGGGTAGGGGGTTCCTCACGGTGAGGGCAGTGAGGGGGTTGGGGAATGCCCTGCCGGGGGATGTTGGGTAGGGGGTTCCTCACGGTGAGGGCAGTGAGGGGGTTGGGGAATGCCCTGCCGGGGGGTGTTGGGTAGGGGGTTCCTCACGGTGAGGGCAGTGAGGGGGGTTGGGGAATGCCCTGCCGGGGGATTTTGGGGTGCAGATACTGTTAATGAATATAAGAGGGGATGGATGCTATTATCCAGTGCTATTGTGATACTAAAATATACAGTTAGTATTAATGTTTGTATATATGGTTTATGTATGTGAGTGGATAGGTCAGTGTGGGTCTGTATGTGAGTGGATAGGTCAGTGTGGGTCTGTATGTGAGTGGATAGGTCAGTGTGGGTCTGTATGTGAGTGGATAGGTCAGTGTGGGTCTGTATGTGAGTGGATAAGTCAGTGTGAGTCTGTATGTGAGTGGATAGGTCAGTGTGGGTCTGTATGTGAGTGGATAGGTCAGTGTGGGTCTGTATGTGAGTGGATAGGTCAGTGTGGGTCTGTATGTGAGTGGATAGGTCAGTGTGGGTCTGTATGTGAGTGGATAGGTCAGTGTGGGTCTGTATGTGAGTGGATAGGTCAGTGTGGGTCTGTATGTGAGTGGATAGGTCAGTGTGGGTCTGTATGTGAGTGGATAGATAGGTCAGTGTGGGTCTGTATGTGAGTGGATAGGTCAGTGTGGGTCTGTATGTGAGTGGATAGGTCAGTGTGGGTCTGTATGTGAGTGGATAGGTCAGTGTGGGTCTGTATGTGAGTGGATAGGTCAGTGTGGGTCTGTATGTGAGTGGATAGGTCAGTATGGGTCTGTATGTGAGTGAATAGGTCAGTGTGGGTCTGTATGTGAGTGGATAGGTCAGTGTGAGTCTGTATGTGAGTGGATAGGTCAGTATGGGTCTGTATGTGAGTGGATAGGTCAGTATGGGTCTGTATGTGAGTGAATAGGTCAGTGTGGGTCTGTATGTGAGTGGATAGGTCAGTGTGGGTCTGTATGTGAGTGGATAGGACAGTGTGAGTCTGTATGTGAGTGGATAGGTCAGTATGGGTCTGTATGTGAGTGGATAGGTCAGTGTGGGTCTGTATGTGAGTGGATAGGTCAGTATGGGTCTGTATGTGAGTGGATAGGTCAGTGTGGGTCTGTATGTGAATGGATAGGTCAGTGTGGGTCTGTATGTGAGTGGATAGATAGGTCAGTGTGGGTCTGTATGTGAGTGGATAGATAGGTCAGTGTGGGTCTGTATGTGAGTGGATAGGTCAGTATGGGTCTGTATGTGAGTGGATAGATAGGTCGGTGTGGGTCTGTATGTGAGTGGATAGGTCAGTGTGGGTCTGTATGTGATTAGATAGATAGGTCAGTGTGGGTCTGTATGTGAGTGGATAGGTCAGTGTGGGTCTGTATGTGAGTGGATAGGTCAGTGTGGGTCTGTATGTGAGTGGATAGGTCAGTATGGGTCTGTATGTGAGTGGATAGATAGGTCAGTGTGGGTCTGTATGTGAGTGGATAGGTCAGTGTGGGTCTGTATGTGAGTGGATAGGTCAGTATGGGTCTGTATGTGAGTGCATAGATAGGTCAGTGTGGGTCTGTATGTGAGTGGATGGGTCAGTATGGGTCTGTATGTGAGTGGATAGGTCAGTGTGGGTCTGTATGTGAGTGGATAGGTCAGTGTGGGTCTGTATGTGAGTGGATGGGTCAGTATGGGTCTGTATGTGAGTGGATAGGTCAGTGTGGGTCTGTATGTGAGTGGATAGGTCAGTGTGGGTCTGTATTTGAGTGGATAGATAGGTCAGTGTGGGTCTGTATGTGAGTGGATAGGTCAGTATGGGCCTGTATGTGAGTGGATAGGTCAGTATGGGTATGTATGTGAGTGGATAGGTCAGTGTGGGTCTGTATGTGAGTGGATAGGTCAGTGTGGGTCTGTATGTGAGTGGATAGGTCAGTGTGGGTCTCTATGTGAGTGGATAGGTCAGTGTGGGTCTGTATGTGAGTGGATAGATAGGTCAGTATGGGTCTGTATGTGAGTGGATAGGTCAGTGTGGGTCTGTATGTGTGTGGATAGGTCAGTATGGGTCTGTATGTGAGTGGATAGGTCAGTGTGGGTCTGTATGTGTGTGGATAGGTCAGTGTGGGTCTGTATGTGAGTGGATAGGTCAGTGTGGGTCTGTATGTGAGTGGATAGGTCAGTATGGGTCTGTATGTGAGTGGATAGGTCAGTATGGGTCTGTATGTGAGTGGATAGGTCAGTGTGGGTCTGTATGTGAGTGGATAGGTCAGTGTGGGTCTGTATGTGAGTGGATAGGTCAGTATGGGTCTGTATGTGAGTGGATAGGTCAGTATGGGTCTGTATGTGAGTGGATAGGTCAGTGTGGGTCTGTATGTGAGTGGATAGGTCAGTGTGGGTCTGTATGTGAGTGGATAGGTCAGTGTGGGTCTGTATGTGAGTGGATAGGTCAGTATGGGTCTGTATGTGAGTGGATAGGTCAGTGTGGGTCTGTATGTGAGTGGATAGGTCAGTATGGGTCTGTATGTGAGTGGATAGGTCAGTGTGGGTCTGTATGTGAGTGGATAGGTCAGTGTGGGTCTGTATGTGAGTGGATAGGTCAGTATGGGTCTGTATGTGAGTGGATAGATAGGTCAGTATGGGTCTGTATGTGAGTGGATAGGTCAGCGTGGGTCTGTATGTGAGTGGATAGATAGGTCAGTATGGGTCTGTATGTGAGTGGATAGGTCAGTATGGGTCTGTATGTGAGTGGATAGATAGGTCAGTATGGGTCTGTATGTGAGTGGATAGGTCAGTATGGGTCTGTATGTGAGTGGATAGATAGGTCAGTGTGGGTCTGTATGTGAGTGGATAGATAGGTCAGTGTGGGTCTGTATGTGAGTGTATAGATAGGTCAGTATGGGTCTGTATGTGAGTGGATAGATAGGTCAGCATGGGTCTGTATGTGAGTGGATAGGTCAGTATGGGTCTGTATGTGAGTGGATAGGTCAGTATGGGTCTGTATGTGAGTGGATAGGTCAGTGTGGGTCTGTATGTGATTGGATCGGTCAGTATGGGTCGGTATGTGAGTGGATAGATAGGTCAGTATGGGTCTGTATGTGAGTGGATAGGTCAGTGTGGGTCTGTATGTGAGTGGATAGGTCAGTATGGGTCTGTATGTGAGTGGATAGATAGGTCAGTGTGGGTCTGTATGTGAGTGGATAGGTCAGTATGGGTCTGTATGTGAGTGGATAGATAGGTCAGCATGGGTCTGTATGTGAGTGGATAGGTCAGTATGGGTCTGTATGTGAGTGGATAGGTCAGTATGGGTCTGTATGTGAGTGGATAGGTCAGTGTGGGTCTGTATGTGATTGGATAGGTCAGTATGGGTCGGTATGTGAGTGGATAGATAGGTCAGTATGGGTCTGTATGTGAGTGGATAGGTCAGTGTGGGTCTGTATGTGAGTGCATAGATAGGTCAGTATGGGTCGGTATGTGAGTGGATAGGTCAGTATGGGTCTGTATGTGAGTGGATAGATAGGTCAGTATGCGTCTGTATGTGAGTGGATAGATAGGTCAGTATGGGTCTGTATGTGAGTGGATAGGTCAGTGTGGGTCTGTATGTGAGTGGATAGATAGGTCAGTATGGGTCTGTATGTGAGTGGATAGATAGGTCAGTGTGGGTCTTTATGTGAGTGGATAGGTCAGTGTGGGTCTGTATGTGAGTGGATAGGTCAGTGTGGGTCTGTATGTGAGTGGATAGATAGGTCAGTATGGGTCTGTATGTGAGTGGATAGGTCAGTGTGGGTCTGTATGTGAGTGGATAGGTCAGTGTGGGTCTGTATGTGAGTGGATAGGTCAGTATGGGTCTGTATGTGAGTGGATAGGTCAGTGTGGGTCTGTATGTGAGTGGATAGGTCAGTGTGGGTCTGTATGTGAGTGGATAGGTCAGTGTGGGTCTGTATGTGAGTGGATAGGTCAGTGTGGGTCTGTATGTGAGTGGATAGGTCAGTGTGGGTCTGTATGTGAGTGGATAGGTCAGTGTGGGTCTGTATGTGAGTGGATAGATAGGTCAGTGTGGGTCTGTATGTGAGTGGATAGATAGGTCAGTATGGGTCTGTATGTGAGTGGATAGGTCAGTGTGGGTCTGTATGTGAGTGTATAGATAGGTCAGTGTGGGTCTGTATGTGAGTGGATAGGTCAGTATGGGTCTGTATGTGAGTGGATAGGTCAGTGTGGGTCTGTATGTGAGTGGATAGGTCAGTGTGGGTCTGTATGTGAGTGGATAGATAGGTCAGTATGGGTCTGTATGTGAGTGGATAGGTCAGTGTGGGTCTGTATGTGAGTGGATAGGTCAGTGTGGGTCTGTATGTGAGTGGATAGGTCAGTGTGGGTCTGTATGTGAGTGGATAGGTCAGTGTGGGTCTGTATGTGAGTGGATAGGTCAGTGTGGGTCTGTATGTGAGTGGATAGATAGGTCAGTGTGGGTCTGTATGTGAGTGGATAGATAGGTCAGTATGGGTCTGTATGTGAGTGGATAGGTCAGTGTGGGTTTGTATGTGAGTGGATAGGTCATTATGGGTCTGTATGTGAGTGGATAGGTCAGTGTGGGTTTGTATGTGAGTGGATAGGTCATTGTGGGTCTGTATGTGAGTGGATAGGTCAGTGTGGGTCTGTATGTGAGTGGATAGGTCAGTGTGGGTCTGTATGTGAGTGGATAGGTCAGTGTGGGTCTGTATGGGAGTGGATAGGTCAGTGTGGGTCTGTATGGGAGTGGGTAGGTCAGTGTGGGTCTGTATATGAGTGGATAGGTCAGTGTGGGTCTGTATGTGAGTGGATAGGTCAGTGTGGGTCTGTATGTGAGTGGATAGGTCAGTGTGGGTCTGTATGTGAGTGGATAGGTCAGTGTGGGTCTGTATGTGAGTGGATAGGTCAGTGTGGGTCTGTATGTGAGTGGATAGGTCAGTGTGGGTCTGTATGTGAGTGGATAGGTCAGTGTGGGTCTGTATGTGAGTGGATAGATAGGTCAGTGTGGGTTTGTATGTGAGTGGATAGATAGGTCAGTGTGGGTCTGTATGTGAGTGGATAGATAGGTCAGTATGGGTCTGTATGTGAGTGGATAGGTCAGTGTGGGTCTGTATGTGAGTGTATAGATAGTTCAGTGTGGGTCTGTATGTGAGTGGATAGGTCAGTATGGGTCTGTATGTGAGTGGATAGGTCAGTGTGGGTCTGTATGTGATTGGATAGATAGGTCAGTGTGGGTCTGCATGTGAGTGGATAGGTCAGTGTGGGTCTGTATGTGAGTGGATAGGTCAGTGTGGGTCTGTATGTGAGTAGATAGATAGGTCAGTGTGGGTCTGTATGTGAGTGGATAGGTCAGTGTGGGTCTGTATGTGAGTGGATAGATAGGTCAGTGTGGGTCTGTATGTAAGTGGATAGGTCAGTGTGGGTCTGTATGTGAGTAGATAGATAGGTCAGTGTGGGTCTGTATGTGAGTGGATAGGTTAGTGTGGGTCTGTATGTGAGTGGATAGATAGGTCAGTGTGGGTCTGTATGTGAGTGGATAGGTCAGTATGGGTCTGTATGTGAGTGGATAGATAGGTCAGTGTGGGTCTGTATGTGAGTGGATAGGTCAGTGTGGGTCTGTATGTGAGTGGATAGGTCAGTGTGGGTCTGTATGTGAGTGGATAGGTCAGTGTGGGTCTGTATGTGAGTAGATAGATAGGTCAGTGTGGGTCTGTATGTGAGTGGATAGATCAGTGTGGGTCTGTATGTGAGTGGATAGGTCAGTGTGGGTCTGTATGTGAGTGGATAGATAGGTCAGTGTGGGTCTGTATGTGAGTGGATAGATAGGTCAGTGTGGGTCTGTATGTGAGTGGATAGGTCAGTGTGGGTCTGTATGTGAGTGGATAGATAGGTCAGTGTGGGTCTGTATGTGAGTGGATAGGTCAGTGTGGGTCTGTATGTGAGTGGATAGATAGGTCAGTGTGGGTCTGTATGTGAGTAGATAGATAGGTCAGTGTGGGTCTGTATGTGAGTGGATAGGTCAGTGTGGGTCTGTATGTGAGTGGATAGGTCAGTGTGGGTCTGTATGTGAGTGGATAGGTCAGTGTGGGTCTGTATGTGAGTGGATAGGTCAGTGTGGGTCTGTATGTGAGTGGATAGATAGGTCAGTGTGGGTCTGTATGTGAGTGGATAGGTCAGTGTGGGTCTGTATGTGAGTGGATAGGTCAGTGTGGGTCTGTATGTGAGTGGATAGGTCAATGTGGGTCTGTATGTGAGTGGATAGGTCAGTGTGGGTCTGTATGTGAGTAGATAGATAGGTCAGTGTGGGTCTGTATGTGAGTGGATAGGTCAGTGTGGGTCTGTATGTGAGTGGATAGATAGGTCAGTGTGGGTCTGTATGTGAGTGGATAGGTCAGTGTGGGTCTGTATGTGAGTAGATAGATAGGTCAGTGTGGGTCTGTATGTGAGTGGATAGGTCAGTGTGGGTCTGTATGTGAGTGGATAGATAGGTCAGTGTGGGTCTGTATGTGAGTGGATAGGTCAGTGTGGGTCTGTATGTGAGTGGATAGATCAGTGTGGGTCTGTATGTGAGTGGATAGTTAGGTCAGTGTGGGTCTGTATGTGAGTGGATAGGTCAGTGTGGGTCTGTATGTGAGTAGATAGATAGGTCAGTGTGGGTCTGTATGTGAGTGGATAGGTCAGTGTGGGTCTGTATGTGAGTGGATAGGTCAGTGTGGGTCTGTATGTGAGTGGATAGGTCAGTGTGGGTCTGTATGTGAGTGGATAGGTCAGTGTGGGTCTGTATGTGAGTGGATAGGTCAGTGTGGGTCTGTATGTGAGTGGATAGGTCAGTGTGGGTCTGTATGTGAGTGGATAGGTCAGTATGGGTCTGTATGTGAGTGGATAGGTCAGTGTGGGTCTGTATGTGAGTGGATATGTCAGTGTGGGTCTGTATGTGAGTGGATAGGTCAGTGTGGGTCTGTATGTGAGTGGATAGGTCAGTGTGGGTCTGTATGTGAGTGGATAGGTCAGTATGGGTCTGTATGTGAGTGGATAGGTCAATGTGGGTCTGTATGTGAGTGGATAGGTCAGTGTGGGTCTGTATGTGAGTAGATAGATAGGTCAGTGTGGGTCTGTATGTGAGTGGATAGGTCAATGTGGGTCTGTATGTGAGTGGATAGGTCAGTGTGGGTCTGTATGTGAGTAGATAGATAGGTCAGTATGGGTCTGTATGTGAGTGGATAGGTCAGTGTGGGTCTGTATGTGAGTGGATATGTCAGTGTGGGTCTGTATGTGAGTGGATAGATAGGTCAGTGTGGGTCTGTATTTGAGTGGATAGGTCAGTGTGGGTCTGTATGTGAGTGGATAGGTCAGTGTGGGTCTGTATGTGAGTGGATAGGTCAGTGTGGGTCTGTATGTGAGTGGATAGATAGGTCAGTGTGGGTCTGTATGTGAGTGGATAGGTCAGTGTGGGTCTGTATGTGAGTGGATAGATAGGTCAGTGTGGGTCTGTATGTGAGTGGATAGATAGGTCAGTGTGGGTCTGTATGTGAGTGGATAGGTCAGTGTGGGTCTGTATGTGAGTGGATAGATAGGTCAGTGTGGGTCTGTATGTGAGTGGATAGGTCAGTGTGGGTCTGTATGTGAGTGGATAGGTCAGTGTGGGTCTGTATGTGAGTGGATAGGTCAGTGTGGGTCTGTATGTGAGTGGATAGGTCAGTATGGGTCTGTATGTGAGTGGATAGATAGGTCAGTGTGGGTCTGTATGTGAGTGGATAGGTCAGTGTGGGTCTGTATGTGAGTGGATAGGTCAGTGTGGGTCTGTATGTGAGTGGATAGGTCAGTATGGGTCTGTATGTGAGTGGATAGGTCAGTATGGGTCTGTATGTGAGTGGATAGGTCAGTATGGGTCTGTATGTGAGTGGATAGGTCAGTGTGGGTCTGTATGTGAGTGGATAGATAGGTCAGTATGGGTCTGTATGTGAGTGGATAGATAGGTCAGTGTGGGTCTGTATGTGAGTGTATAGATAGGTCAGTATGGGTCTGTATGTGAGTGGATAGGTCAGTGTGGGTCTGTATGTGAGTGGATAGATAGGTCAGTATGGGTCTGTATGTGAGTGGATAGGTCAGTGTGGGTCTGTATGTGAGTGGATAGGTCAGTGTGGGTCTGTATGTGAGTGGATAGGTCAGTGTGGGATATATTTTTATCTTACTACTCTTAACCACTTAACTGCAGTTCTTTCCTAAAATTATTATTCTTTCTAAAATGTAGGGATCATACCCCCTGATCTGCCTGCATTAATTTCATCATCCATCCCAATTACAGGCAGGGGTGCAAACTGATTGGCTGGGAGGCAGAAGAATGGCCAAAGGCTTGCTGGGAGTCCCAGAGGACATCTGGGAGAAGAGGAGGACCCAGGTAGAACATGGGTTTTGGCATCCAATATACAGGGTAGGCTATAAAGACCCCCCTGCTGCAACTCTCAGCCAGAGAGAGACTGCCCAGGAATACAGAGAAGATTCTGCATCAGACTGTGTTGGGCTTGGGGGAAAGGCCTGGAGCTCCAGCTATACAGAGAGCCCATCCTGGTCCCTGTCAAGCTGCTACATACCCAGAGCCTTACATACCCCCAGTGCTGTATTGCTATTTGTCTCAGATGCCCATTGCATTTTCTATTTCTATATAAAGTATATTATTGGTGCAAATCTGTGTTTATTTTATTTTCCTAGTGGAACCCCACCCCCAGTAGATTTATGGCCACACCCACTTAAGGTCATACCCACAAATGTCCACTCCTCTCAGTCTTCCGTTCCCACTCCCTCTACTCTCCATCCCTCACTCCCATGCCTCTCAATCTCCCTCTCCTCTCAATCTCCCACTCACACTCCTCTCCATCTTTCACTCCACTCAATCTCCCACTCCTCTCCCGCTCCTTTCCATCTCCCGCTCACTCCCACTCCTCTTCTGCTCCTCTCCATTGCCCACTCCCACTCCTCTCAATCTCCAGCTCCTATGTATGTATGTATGTATGTATGTATATCTTTATTTATAAAGCGCTACATATGTACACAGCGCTGTACAGTAGATACATTAATACAGACAGGGGGTTAAAAATAATGGATAAATACAAAATGGATCAATACAAAGTACAACAATCAATACAATAAATACAAGGTGCAGTTGCAATAAGAGTCAGAAACACAAGATGAAGGAGGTCCCTGCCCCGTAGAGCTTACAATCTATATGGGAGGGGTAACTTACAGACACAAATAGGCAAATATAAGTGCTGTAGGTCACAGTGGGTGACACTACAATATAAGTGCCAGTTCCCAGATCAGGTGCTGGGCGAGTGCTCCAATAGGGAGTCTTTTAGTTTGGTTTTAAAAAGACTGAGGGAGGATTCTCTCCGGAGGAAATCAGGGGGGGCATTCCCAATGTGAGGGGCAGCAGGGCAGAAGGGTTTAAGGCGGGAAACCGCAGTAGTAGTGGGGGGCGCAACCAAACGGTTGCTCTGTGAGGAACGAAGGAGTCGGCCGGGAACATACGGAGACACAAGGGAAGAGATGTAGTGAGGAGCAGAGGAATGGAGGGCCTTGAAGGTTAGGAGAAGGAGTTTGTAAGAAATTCTTTGTTTAATAGGAAGCCACGATAAGGCCTTTAGCAGGGGAAGGGCCTGAACTCTCCTGGATGAGAGGAGGAGAATTCTGGCAGTGGTGTTTAATATAGACTGTAGGGGGGAAAGATGGGAATTAGGGAGGCCGGTTAGTAGCAGGTTACAGTAGTCCAGTCGGGATAGGATGAGAGCATGCATGAGCAGCCTAGCTGTTACAGTAGAAAGAAAGGGATGGATTTTGGCAATATTGCGTAAGAAAAAGTGACAGGTTTTGACAGTGGTGTTAGTATGGTCAGAGAAGGAGAGACTGGAGTCAAAGATCACCCCCAAACAACGCATGGAATTGACAGGGTTGATGAGGGTGCCTTCAATAGAGATAGAAAAGGGGGGGTAGGACCAGGCTTAGGCGGAAAGATCATTTGTTCAGTTTTTGTTAGGTTCAGTTTGAGGTGGCGTTGGCTCATCCAATTGGAGATAGCCAGGAGGCAGTTAGAGATAGCTGGGGGGCAGTTAGAGATAGCCAGGAGGCAGTTAGAGATAGCTAGGAGGCAGTTAGAGATAGCCAGGAGGCAGTTAGAGATTTGAGTCTCAGTTTCAACTGTTAATGAGGGGGTCGAAAAGTAAATTTGGGTATCATCAGCATACAGATGGGATTTGAAGCCAAATGAACGGATAAGATCTCCCAAAGACAGCGTGTAAAGGGTTGCTCACTCCCACTCCTCTCAATCTCCCTCTCCTCTCCATTGCTCACTCCCACTCCTCTCAATCTCCCACTCCTCACAATCTCCCACTCACGTTCCTCTCCATCTCTCACTCCATTCAATCTCCCACTCCACTCCCGCTCCTCTCCATCTCCCGCTTGCTCTCATTCCTCCTCTGCTCCTCTCCATCTCCCACTCCTCTCATTCTTCCGCTCCCACTCCTGCTCCTCTCCATCACTCACTCCCACTCCTCTCAATCTCCCACTCCTCACAATCTCCCACTCACGTTCCTCTCCATCTCTCACTCCATTCAATCTCCCAGTCCATTCCTGCTCCTCTCCATCTCCCCCTCCTCTCCATCTCCTGCTCCTCTCCATCGCTCACTCCACTCAACCTCCCATTCCTCTCAATCTCCCACTCCTCTCCTTCTCTCGCTCCACTCAATCTCCTGCTCCTCTCCATCTCCCGCTCCTCTCCATCTCCTGCTCCTCTCCATCGCTCACTCCACTCAACCTCCCATTCCTCTCAATCTCCCACTCCCGCTCCTCTCCTTCTCTCGCTCCACTCAATCTCCTGCTCCTCTCCATCTCCCGCTCCTCAGTCCCCATGACTGGGGGACAAAATTATATGATGGGGTTGCTTCACAGGGGCAATTTGCTACTGGGACTGAGGTTCTGAAACAGGGTAGATCCCCGTGGAATGGGGACTGATGGACACCCTAAGTAAGAGTAACTCTGTGTATGTTTTGTATTTTGGTAATATGTTTCTGTTCTCCCTTTCTAGCTATACCTAATGTGACCCCCCCAGGGAGAGGTAATTATAATTTTGTCCTGCTATTACTTAGTAAGGAACGGCCTATGTTGCCAATTGGTTCTTTTACTGTAATCACTTCTTTTACTGTAATTTCTCTGGACAATATTTTGTTACTGTTATACTGGACTATTTATGTACATTGGACTACATTTAGACTATTATTCACAATTAATTCACGTGCTATTGGTGGGGCAAAGTATTAGCAGGTGGGTGGTAATATGGTATGTATCACCTTATTGTTCCCAAGCCATTTTATCATTAAGTCTAGCGTCTCAGCTGCTGGTAAATTCAGATCTCTGGTGGGGTTCAGGAAGGAAGACTTCCATGCCCAGTAATTTTCAGGGTGATCATCAAACTTCAGGAACCCTGAGTTAACCATTTCTCTGCAAAGGAGGTACTTTGTGACATCTTGCACACTTTGGTGTTCAGGCGCGTGGCCTTTATGTGGAGGTACAGAGAATCCTTCACTTCTGTATGTAGGGACTCTTTGAATTTGATCTTTAGCTGCTCTGGCACTGCTAACACCATAAGTCTGATTTGGTGTATTTTGTTCTTTTGTTCTGATTTGAACTCGGCTTGTTCAGTCCCAGGTGACTGTTCTCTTACGTGTGTGTCAGTAAGTATCTGGATGTACTTACTGGTGTGTTCTGCAGGGGTAAGGGGTTTCTCTGGAACTTCAGGACCTTCATAAGCTTCTTCACGTCCCAACTGGTCTTCTCTAAATAAGCTACAGCCTCTGCTGCTGCCGCAGCTGCTGCACTCTGTCGCTGCAAGATGTGCATTTTTGCTTCTAGTTGTGCTTTTTCTTGTATCATGGCGGCCTCTTTCTCAGCAAATGTTAGCTGTACGCGGGCTGCTTGTGCTTTGGAGGCGCTTGGGCTGCTAGGGAACTTGCTGAGGGACAGCTTACTGGATCTGGATGATTTGGAGACACATGACCGTGCATCATCTTGCTGTACACTAGGGGTTGTCTATACTTCTTTCCTGATCTCAGACTCATGTCTGCCGTGTGGTGACTTCTTGTATTCCAGCCTGTTGTGTAGTTGTCTTTTCACTGTACTGTGTGTGCTGCTAGACAGTCAGATAAACAATAGCCAGAATTTCAATAAACAGAAGAAGTTCCTTTCTTGTAACATTTATTGGTGGATTCTAACGTTTTTATTTTATTTTTACGGGCTTTTTGTGAAACTGAAATGCAATACAAACAACAACAACAAATCAATACGCTGTATATATAGAGAACAGGTATAAACACACTGCTACATGGGTATATAGGTGTCTTGGTGCAATAACACTTAGAGACAATTGATGTCCCAGGACTGAGGAAGAAACACCACACAAGGAGATAACATCCAAAATGAGGCTGAAACACTGAAACTCCCTGTGATATAGGTCACTTCCTGCTGATATACTAAATGCAGGTTTTATATAACTGCTTTCATAAAGGTGGCCACTAGGTGGCAATACATCCATCAATCATTGTATTCTGCCAGAATGGTTATGATGGCAGCACACTACTCAACTGGCATATAGACGTGTATGTTCATATTCACAGGGATGTATTGATTGTATATGGAGTTTATGCTTTTACATCTACTTGGAACACCATATTGTGATGTTATGTGTCTGCTCACTGATAACTTGACTTAAAGACACTGCTCTGTTAATTCTTGGCTGAGATAACCCTACATTTGGGGGTGCCCTTAGTTGTGTGGTTCTGCCCCCTAGGGTATAGTTTCCCCTTAGTGCCCCATGCCCCCTAGGGTATAGTTCCCCTTAGTGCCCCATGCCCCCTAGGGTATAGTTTCCCCTTAGTGCCCCATGCCCCCTAGGGTATAGTTCCCCTTAGTGCCCCATGCCCCCTAGGGTATAGTTCCCCTTAGTGCCCCATGCCCCCTAGGGTATAGTTCCCCTTAGTGCCCCATGCCCCCTAGGGTATAGTTTCCCCTTAGTGCCCGTGCCCCCTAGGGTATAGTTTCCCCTTAGTGCTTGTGCCCCCTAGGGTATAGTTTCCCCTTAGTGCTCGTGCCCCCTAGGGTATAGTTTCCCCTTAGTGCCCGTGCCCCCTAGGGTATAGTTTCCCCTTAGTGCTCATGCCCCCTAGGGTATAGTTTCCCCTTAGTGCCCCATGCCCCCTAGGGTATAGTTTCCCCTTAGTGCCCGTGCCCCCTAGGGTATAGTTTCCCCTTAGTGCCCCATGCCCCCTAGGGTATAGTTCCCCTTAATGCCCCATGCCCCCTAGGGTATAGTTTCCCCTTAGTGCTCATGCCCCCTAGGGTATAGTTTCCCCTTAGTGCCCCATGCCCCCTAGGGTATAGTTTCCCCTTAGTGCCCCATGCCCCCTAGGGTATAGTTTCCCCTTAGTGCTCATGCCCCCTAGGGTATAGTTTCCCCTTAGTGCCCCATGCCCCCTAGGGTATAGTTTCCCCTTAGTGCCCCATGCCCCCTAGGGTATAGTTCCCCTTAATGCCCCATGCCCCCTAGGGTATAGTTTCCCCTTAGTGCTCATGCCCCCTAGGGTATAGTTTCCCCTTAGTGCCCCATGCCCCCTAGGGTATAGTTTCCCCTTAGTGCCCCATGCCCCCTAGGGTATAGTTCCCCTTAATGCCCCATGCCCCCTAGGGTATAGTTTCCCCTTAGTGCCCCATGCCCCCTAGGGTATAGTTTCCCCTTAGTGCTCATGCCCCCTAGGGTATAGTTTCCCCTTAGTGCCCCATGCCCCCTAGGGTATAGTTTCCCCTTAGTGCCCCATGCCCCCTAGGGTATAGTTCCCCTTAATGCCCCATGCCCCCTAGGGTATAGTTTCCCCTTAGTGCCCCATGCCCCCTAGGGTATAGTTCCCCTTAGTGCCCCATGCACTAAGGGGAAACTATACCCTAGGATGCATGGGGGTTAAGAGACACAGAGGGTGAAATCTGAACCTTTGGGTTGGTGGAGGTGAGAGGGGAAAGTCAGCGGAGAGAAAAGGGTCAATTTGTTTCACATTCAAAGTGCTGCAGTAGTAAAACTCAAGCTTGTCCTCTGTATGACAAGCGAATGTTACAAACGTATCTTTTTGGTTAGCAACTAAAGTATTTCTTTGCCTAAGGCTTCTCACCCACACGGCGTGTGTTGCAATTGTCCCAGAGGCTTCATAACAAATGGATGAAGTTTCTCCCCTCAGCAAAGCCCCTTCCTGCTACAGTAACAGCACAGTGCGGGAAAGGTAGGAATAAAGTGTTTTGCTCGTCTCAGCCGAGTCACGGCGCAATTAATCTAACCAACAATGCAGATAAAGCTGCACTGAGATGTCCCGCTCGTCTCAGACGAGTAATGGTGTGAATAGTTTAAGCCAATTGAGCCATAAAGGAACGTGTGCAATCACTTATATTGTCTGCTATTTAGAAGAATATAGTACCGAATCTTCTTGTCCCCACACCCCTTGCCAACGAACAGATCACCCCCGCATTTAAAAAAAACCCCAAAGCCTCCCAACCCTTCAACACCCTATATTTTCCCCCCTGTGAACTGCCCGACACAATTCATCAGCACTTACAATAATCAATGGCCTTCCATCATGTCCATTTTGAAGAAACATTGGTATATCCTGAGAACTGATGTAACTTTGAAAAAATATGTAGGAGATTTTCCAAAACCATGCTGCAGAAGGTCTCCCAATCTACGTGACAAACTGGTCTCAAGTCATTTTCAATCTAGAGCCCAAAAGGGCTTAAACGAGATTAGTGGAACTTACATGTGTGGTGGGTGCAAGGCATGTGGCTATACCCCCAATCTGAAATCCATAAGAGATAGATTCAATAAAAAGCATGTAATTAATGATTATTTTAACTGTCGAACAGAAGGCATTGTATATTTGATCACATGTCCATGTGGGAAACAATATGTGGGAAAAACAGTACGCATGTTCAAGAATAGGCTTTTGGAACACCTGAGGAGCATTGAACAATCGAAACAAGATGCTATGGCCAACAATAAAATGACCCCTATAGCACGACACTTTTTGGAATCCCACGGTGGGAAAAGCACAGGACTATCAAAGGTCAATTTGGGACTACGTGGGGGCAATTTAGATAAAACCCTTTTACAAAAAAGAGAGTGAGTGGATTTTTCTACTCAACTCACTGTCTCCAAGAGGTATAAATAAAAGCATCATCCTTAATATTTTTTGGGAATAAATCAACATTAGGCTATATGCTCAATAATCATAATCCCAGTTTACTTATGATGTGTCTGTCAAATTACTTCTGAGTTTTTTCTTTATTTATTTATTTATTTTACTCTCTCTTGTACTATAGTAACTCTATATCCCCCTATAAAATGTATTCCATGTATGCGCCCCCTATCCTTGGTATAACATACTGCCCATTATATTTGATAATAAAAACAATTCTTAGGTTCCCACTGAGAAGAGAACCGGTGTCTTGCATGATGTAATGCAAGCACGGGCGAATCAGGGAGAAGTTGCTTTAATGAGAGGCGGAGCATAAGTTTAAAAAGGAGTCGGTGGGGGACCCGCGCAAGCTCTTGACAAAGCTCCCATTTATGGAGCGAAACGCGCGTCGGGCAGTTCGCCCGATTTCAGATTGTGAGTATAGCCACATGCCTTGCACCCACCACACATGTAAGTTCCACTGATCTTGTTTAAGCCCTTTTGGGCTCTAGATTGAAAATGACTCGAGACCAGTTTGTCACGTAGATTGGGAGACCTTCTGCAGCATGGTTTTGGAAAATCTCCTACATATTTTTTCAAAGTTACATCAGTTCTCAGGATATACCATTGATTATTGTATTGCTGATGAATTGTGTCGGGCAGTTCGCAGGGGGGAAAATATAGGGTGTTGAAGGGATGGGAGGCTTTGGGGTTTTTTTTTAAATGCGGGGGTGATCTGCTCATTGGCAAGGGGTGTGGGGACAAGGAGATTTGGTACTATATTCTTCTAAATAGCAGACAATATAAGTGATTGCACACGTTCCTTTATGGCTCAATTGGCTTAAACTATTCCTGTCGTTACTCGTCTGAGACGAGCGGGACATCTCAGTGCAGCTTTATCTGCATTGTTGGTTAGATTAATTGCGCCGTGACTCGGCTGAGACGAGCGGGACATCTCAGTGCAGTTTTATCTGCATTGTTGGTTAGATTAATTGCGCCGTGACTCGGCTGAGACGAGCGGGACATCTCAGTGCAGTTTTATCTGCATTGTTGGTTAGATTAATTGCGCCGTGACTCGGCTGAGACGAGCGGGACATCTCAGTGCAGCTTTATCTGCATTGTTGGTTAGATTAATTGCGCCGTGACTCGGCTGAGACGAGCAAAACACTTTATTCCTACCTTTCCCGCACTGTGCTGTTACTGTAGCAGGAAGGGGCTTTGCTGAGGCACGGGGAGAAACTTCATCCATTTGTTATGAAGCCTCTGGGACAATTGCAACACACGCCGTGTGGGTGAGAAGCCTTAGGCAAAGAGATAGTTTAGTTGCTAACCAAAAAACATATGTAGGGACCCATAGGGTTAAGCTCCCTATGGCTTTACTTCCCTACCTCTTCATACCTTTACTGTTATTGGGCGTAAGCCCCTGTACTTAGTTTACAGTGTAAAGCTATCCCCTATAGGTTTAGCCAGGTAGTACACGCCCCCTGCAGGCTGATATAGTGTCTGGCAGGAGGGAGTGACTCCCTCTTTTGGCTGCATGCTGTGCCCTAGGCAGAGCCCCAACTGAGCCTGGGTACAGATCCGGCCCAGTAAAGCCAATTCCATCTAAATTTAAGTCGGGGACAGGGCCCCGTGAATGAGGAAAAGACAGCATAGCAATATATGTAATAGCACCCTCTAGGAGTGGTGAGTTCAGACAGAATTATATAGAAAGAGCAGCCATTTGCTCCATCTAGGATAATAGCAAAGGAGTAGTCTTCCTAACAGGCATTACTGGCCTTAGATTAGGGACACAGAAGTGCTAGGGAAATAGGTTAGCAAATATGCCTAGCCCTAACCTCCAAAAGAGCATGGGACTATGCCGGTGAGCTTTCCTACCTATCACTCTGTTGGTGTTCTACCTGCCCAACCTCTTGATGAGAAGGGATACACAGGGGAGCATCATATTTCTGCTATTGATCCATCTTTAAATACATTGTATAACTGCATGCTGATCTGTGTAACATCTGAGTGAGTATATTGAAATACCCTGAATACCCTTGTCTTGGACAATAAAGTACTATCCAGTTATTCTGCAAGAGCTCCTGGCGTCCTATTACTTAAATCTACTGCACAATACCAGTGTGAGTTGTAGTTCAACAACACCATCTAGTCCCTGACATAGCTCCCATATAGCGGAGGCCCATCCTGGGAAAGGGGGTTGCTGTAACACGTGCTCTAACGTCCTCTAGCCTGGTTATAATACCCCTATTAAGCCACCCAAGTGTTACACATACATTTGTAATATTCGCTCGTCATACAGAGGACAAGCTTGAGTTTTACTACTGCAGCACTTTGCATGTGAAACAAATTGACCCTTTTCTCTCCGCTGACTTTCCCCTCTCACCTCCACCAACCCAAAGGTTCAGATTTCACCCTCTGTGTCTCTTAACCATTTTTAACCTCAAGGGAAGAACTCATTATTTTTAGTAGTTTATTATTAAAAGTTAAGTTTTATTTCATTCTTTGGTACTGATTCACTGGGTATAAGGGGGAGGGAATGGTGCGCCTAACTGGAGTCTATTGAGATCACCTGTATGGTACTCTCTTTTTCTGTGTGGATTATTGGTGTATCAGTAATTTTTAAGCCACAGTTTCAGGTAATTGAGTCCATCAGCCAGTAGAGTATCAGACATTGGGGTGTCATTATATGGCCTGTGTTCTGTACTACAGGTGCATCGCTGCAGATATCCATTGCTTGTTAATTAGTCTGACCCATATAAGCACTTCTGGCAGTGGGATTTGCCAGGTTATGAAAGTATGGATGGTACAGGCGTGTGTGTGTGTGTATGTGTATACAGTATATTATGTGTATATGTGTGTGTGTGTGTGTGTGTGTATGTATACAGTATATTATATGTATATATGTGTGTGTGTGTGTGTATGTATACAGTATATTATATGTATATGTGTGTGTGTATGTATACAGTATATTATATGTATATGTGTGTGTGTGTGTGTATGTATACAGTATATTATATGTATGTGTGTGTGTATACAGTATATTATATGTATATGTGTGTGTGTGTATACAGTATATTATATGTATATGTGTGTGTGTGTATACAGTATATTATATGTATATGTGTGTGTATATGTATACAGTATATTATATGTATATGTGTGTGTGTGTATGTATACAGTATATTATATGTATATGTGTGTGCGTGTGTGTATGTATACAGTATATTATATGTATATGTGTGTGTGTATGGATACAGTATATTATATGTATATGTGTGTGTGTATGTATACAGTATATTATATGTATGTGTGTGTGTATACAGTATATTATATGTATATGTGTGTGTGTGTGTATACAGTATATTATATGTATATGTGTGTGTGTATGTATACAGTATATTATATGTATATGTGTGTATGTATACAGTATATTATATGTATATGTGTGTGTGTATACAGTATATTATATGTATATGTGTGTGTGTGTATGTATACAGTATATTATATGTGTGTGTGTGTGTGTGTATGTATACAGTATATTATATGTGTGTGTGTGTGTGTATGTATACAGTATATTATATGTGTGTGTGTGTATACAGTATATTATATGTATATGTGTGTGTATACAGTATATTATATGTATATGTGTGTGTGTGTATACAGTATATTATATGTATATGTGTGTGTGTGTGTGTGTGTGTGTACAGTATATTATATGTATATGTGTGTGTGTGTGTATGTATACAGTATATTATATGTATATGTGTGTGTGTGTGTGTGTGTGTGTATGTATACAGTATATTATATGTGTGTGTATATGCGTGTGTGTGTGTGTGTGTATACAGTATATTATATGTATATGCGTGTGTGTGTATACAGTATATTATATGTATATGTGTGTGTGTATGTTGTGAACCGGTAACAGGTAAACAGGTGGAAGGGAGATATATTTCCCCTAGGTTCATCTCCTACTCCCTCATGTATAGCAGTGCTGAGTGGGTTAATTCCCCAAGGGAGTCACACCTGGGGAATAATTAGCAGGCTAGATAGGCCTGCAGTCAGAGAGAGTGTGGGGCTGGAGCTGAGACTGTGAACTGAACTTGCTGTGTGAGGGTCTGTGCCTGCCTGAAGCAGCTTGGAGCATTGTCTCCCAAAGAGAAGGACTCTCACAAGGTACTGTGACTCTGGGGAGTTGTGTTTTGTTTTAGCCGGTAATCCCAGTAGGGGACCGGTAATAGAGAGGGAAGCACCCTGTGTATTAGTTAGAGCCCAAGTGTGGCAAGGGTTTTGTTTACTTTTGTTTTGCTTATGTTCCTGCTGGATACCAGAGTCAGTCACTGTACATAATAAAATGGACTGTATTCACCTAAAGGACTGTCTGTATGTCTGATCTCGCTTACAATGTATACAGTATATTATATGTATGTGTGTGTATGTATACAGTATATTATATGTATATGTGTGTGTGTGTATGTATACAGTATATTATATGTATGTGTGTGTGTGTGTGTGTGTGTGTATGTATACAGTATATTATATGTATATGTGTGTATGTATACAGTATATTATATGTGTGTGTGTGTGTGTGTGTATGTATACAGGATATTATATGTATGTGTGTGTGTGTATACAGTATATTATATGTGTGTGTGTATACAGTATATTATATGTATATGTGTGTATGTATACAGGATATTATATGTATATGTGTGTATGTATACAGTATATTATATGTATGTGTGTGTGTGTGTGTGTGTGTGTGTGTGTATGTATACAGTATATTATATGTATATGTGTGTGTGTGTGTATGTATACAGTATATTATATGTATGTGTGTGTGTGTGTGTGTGTGTGTGTGTGTTAGGTAACTGGTTTAGACTGGTGAGTGGTGACTCTTTCCCCCTTTTACATATCAGAGCTGCCAGTAGTGGAATCTGCTTGTTGCTGCTACATTCCTGTGTATTGTACCTTATTTATTGCCTCTGGCCATAATGTCTTGAACCGTAGTAACTTGCAGTATGGTAGTATTCCTTGCTTAGGGTGTTACAGGGTAGTTCTGCCCCAGCCTCTACCTGCATAGTAGGTTTTCATTGTGTAGATAAATTGAGATAATCGTTAGGTCGCTGGTAATGCTGTTTATGGGGCTCCCAACAGGATGTTTGGAGGAGTTTTGTCTGTTCATTTAAAGGAAAAGTAACACTAAAAATTTTTAAGTGAAAAAGCTACTCTACCCTGCACCAATAACTGCCCTGTCCTGCAAACCCCTTAGTATTTTGAATGCTTTAATAGAAAATACCTGTTAAAACTTGGCTTCCTGTTAATTGAACTAAGCCGATACGGAGAAGGAAGGAGCAGGCATCAACTGTGCGATGATCGATTGATCAAGTCTAGCCTGATTCCTTCCTATACAGAAAGAAGGCTAGACTCGATCAATCGATCATCGCATAGTTGATGCCTGCTCCTTCCTTCTCCGTATCGGCTTAGTTCAATTAACAGGAAGCCAATTTTTTCAGGTATATTCTATTAAAGAATTTAAAATACTCAGGGGTTTGCAGGATAGGGCAGTTATTGGTGCAGGGTAGAATAGATTTTTCACTTAAAACATTTTAGTGTTACTTTTCCTTTAAGTCTGATCCTTTCACGGTGTCGTTACCCCGGCTGCATATGTTGTATCCAGGTTGCATGGTTAGAGGGCTCTCTGTCTAGGTAACTTCCGATATAGGGCACTCGGGGGGTCTTTTCTTGTTCATGGGTTTTCACATTATGTGTTACTCTATAAGGATTTTCCTCAGGACTGGGGTTTAGAATACATTCTGGGGTCATTACACTTGGTCCTCTGTCCCAATAAAGCTCTAGTCTGATGGATTAGCAGCCATTCTGACTTTGCCGGTACAACCAAAAATTCAATCCAGTCCCTGATTTCTAAGGTAAACATGTTCTTGTAGGTAGGATGGAGGACAGACTGGATTTTTGGGCATGGGTCTGGGCAGGGTCGGACTGGCCCATCAGGATACCAGAAAAACTCCCGGTGGGCCCAGGTGTCGGTAGGCCCTCCTGCTCCTAACCATTTTGCCTACTTCATTGTCATTCCCTATTTCTGAATGGGAACAAAGAGGAGACATAGATGGAAGAATAGATGCTAGCATGTAAATAAAAGAGACTGGGAGAATAAGGAGGTTGGGTGAGGAAAGGAGGAAAAATAGTTTGGAGAGTGGCCTATGGTCTAAGGTTTTCTGGTGGGCCCCTGGGTCCCAGTCCGACTCTGGGTCTGGGCATCTGCCTAGGTGCCACAGCCTGTTCCATGGCCTTTTGAGCATATCTGGGGTTATTTTATTTTGGACCTGAAAACCTTAGCGGTAACCAGGTAGAGCTTTCTCATAAGGTTGCTATGGTCGGTCATCCAACAATGGTTCTTTAGGCATATGTAGTTGGTGTGGGTGCCACAGGGTCTATCTTGCTGGATATGAAGCTGGTACTGGGGTTCCATTGTTATTCCCACACATAGGATTCTACACTGTGTAGGTGCTTCTCGCCCCAGGTGCCCGTGATCTTGTTCTTTGGGATCAGCTTTCAGTCAGAACAGATCTGATTACTGGACAGCTGTATCTGCCTTTAGTCGGTATTATGGTACCTACCTCATGTGTATCTCATAGTGCCCTGTATGCCTTGTTATAATGTCTATAGGATTGTACCTATTCAAGGCCTGTGTTGGGGGTCTCCCTTCTACTAAGTGTTTCTTACAGGGGCCTTTTCAGGCCTGGCCTCTGGCAAGAGGCCAGCGGGTAGGAGCCTTTATGTAATAACCCCCCAGAACTCCCTTAAAGGGCCAGACAGCCAAGTAAGATAATCAAGGAAGTTTAATTAAGACCAAAACAGAACAAAAGTAAAAGTGAGTACAAGCCTGAGACGAAGCAAATAGAGTCCGGCAAAAGGCAATTCCGTAGGCAGGCAGAGGTCAGTCCAGGCAGAGTTCAAGCAGATCCATATATCAGGCACAGGTCAGTCCAGGCAGGGTTCCAGCCAGTCAGGAGTCAGGCAGAAGTCAAACCAGGGAAGTCAACAAAAGGGACCAGGCGGGGCACAAGCAGGGAACACGGAATCAGAAGGTATCAGGTGGCAAGACCAGACTAAGCGGGAGCGATGATCAAGCAACTGGGTGTTGCCCGAAGAGGGTTTATATAGGCGGGTAATTAGAGAAGCAGCCACACATGTGATAAACGATATCTGTTGCGACATAAGCAAAACTGGTGGAAATGCAGAAGGCACATAAGGGCGACTGATCCCATGGAGCTCATGGAGCCTCCTGTGGCTCACCAAGCAAGTGCACCTGCAGTTCCACACACAGTCCAGGGATCGAATCCCTATAGTTCCTGACAGGCCTTGTGATCTGCACTGAAACTAAACATACATGGGGTGTTTGCCTCCTGGTGAGTAGGGGAGTAAGTATTTCACTTCATTTGGGGTCACCATATGCAGAGGTGTCTTGATGTCTCTCATTCTGAAAGTGTCAAGCTGTTTCTCTTTCAGGGTGTCACCTTTGACAATATGTAGACATTCAATAGGAAAGGCAGGCACTCCAGAAATCCAAAAATTCAAAAATGGTAAAGTAGAAGCTCAAAATTAAAGTAAAATAAAAAAATACTTTATTTTAGTTATACACATACAGTACATGCTATAAGGAAGCCTTATGCATTTTGTACCAAATGGGGTACTTAGTCATAGCCTCTCTGAGTTTATTTTGACAATATGTACCCTATGTTTTCCTCATTCTGGTGGTTTGCTAGCACCTCTTATTCTGGCGTTTAGGGTCTATACTGTAGGATTATTCTTATATTATTGTATTATTATTCTTATATCCTTGTCTTATTCTGGGGCTTCCACGTGGAATCATTTTGTTATGTTTGTTATGTTCCAAATTATTATGCAAATGAGATTTTTCTCATTTACCAAAATAATTGATGTAAATAACAGTCAGCATCATTCTCATGGTATCAGCTATTAAGTGTACAATTCAAATTTTATTGAACAAACCTCCTAATGATAACAGGATTTTTTTTAAGAATAAAAAACTTACAATGCTCTGTTCCAAATTATTATGCAAATTCTATTTAAGTGTCACAAAGATTAGATTTTTTGGTTTTCAATTAAAATCATGGATGGCATTGTGTCTCGAGGTATGAAAACAGATATTTCATGAAAACATAAGTAGTGATGAGCGAATTTGTCCCGTTTCGCTTCGACGAATTTTTCGCGGAACGGCGCAAAAATTCGCGAAACGGCGAAAAATTCGCGAAACTAATCTGTCGCGCGGCGTAATTTCTCGGCGTAATTTCTGCGCGCGGCGAAATAAGTTGTGCGCCCTAGTTTTCCGTCGCGGCGAAAAAATCGGCGCACACGTCAAAAATTGCCCGCGCGCGACTACAATTGGGCGTTCGCGGCAAAAATTGCTCGCATGCAACAAAATTTTTGCCGCGCGACAAAGATTTTTTTTGTCGTGCAACAAAATTCTGTCGCACGGCGAATTTTCGCCGCCGTTTCTCAAAACATTTCGCCGGCAACTAAACGCTAATCTAACGCTGGCGAATTTTTTCGCTCATCCTTAAACATAAGCGTGATCATGGCACTATTTAGAGCTTTGTGGCTGATTCAGAGCACAGACGTTGGTGCAGATAACGGCACATTGAGGAAGATCTCTGCCAGATCCATGCGTCGGATCAAGAGTGCAGCTGCTACAATGCCATTACATAGCCGCAAACAGATATCTGAAGCTGCTGGTGCCTCTGGAGTCCCACGGACATCAAGGTGTAGAGTCCCCCAGAGTCTGTAACTGTGCATAAACCTTCTATTGGGCCACCACTAACCAATGCTCACAAGCACAAACGGCTGCATTGGGCAGAGAAATACATGGAGACTCATTTTCAAACTCCTGTTCACTGATGAGTGCCGTGCAACCCTGGATGGGCCAGATGGATGGAGTAGTGGATAGTGATGGGCGAAAAGTTTCCCCAGGCATGGATTCGCGACGAATTTCCGCATTTCGCCATTGGCGGATTGTTTCGCGAAACGGATGAAAAATTTTGCCACGGAAAAATTTGCCGCACGCCCAAAAATTGTCGCCGGCGTCAAAAAAGAATAGTCACGGGCGACAAAATAATAGCCGCAGGTGACGAAACAATAGTAGGGGGCGATGAAACAATAGCCGCGTGACAAAAAAATAGCCGCAGGCGACGAAACAATAGCTGCGAGACAAAATAATAGCCGTGTGCAACGAAACAATAGCCGCAAGACAAAATAATAGCCGCAGGCAACGAAACAATAGCCGCAAGACAAAACAATAGCCGCGGGCGACGAAACAATAGCCACGCGACAAAATAATAGCCGCAGGCAACGAAACAATAGCCGCAAGACAAAAAAATAGCCGCGGGCGACGAAACAATAGCCGCGAGACAAAATAATAGCCGTGTGCAACGAAACAATAGCCGCGAGACAAAATAATAGCCGCAGGCAACGAAACAATAGCCGCAAGACAAAATAATAGCCGCGGGCGACGGAACAATAGGCGCGTGACAAAATCATAGCCGCGGCCGACAAATTTTTTTTGTCGCACGACATTTTCGCCGTTGCGTGAATTTTTCGCCGTTTCGCGGATCTTTTGAAAGATTCGCGAATTTTTCGGCGAAGTGAAATGGAACAGATTCGCTAGTAGTGGATGGTTGGTGCAAGGCCACCGTCTTCCAACAAGTCTGCAACGTCAGCAAGGAGATGGCGGAGTCATGTTTTGGGCCGGAATCATGGGAAGAGAGATGGGGGCGGCCCCTTTAGGGTCCCCGAGGATGGCCTCTGCAAAGTATGTGGAGTTTCTGACTGGCCGCTTTCTTCCCTGGTACAGTAGGACTATGCTTTCCATAATAAAATCATCTCCATGCGTGACAATGCCCCATCTCATTCTGCAAAGAATCCCTCTGCATCAATGGCTGCTATGGGGAAACAAGGAGAGAAAGTAATGGCCTCCATCCTCCCCTCACCTCAGGCCTATTGAGAACCTTCGGAGCATCCTCAAGCAAAAGATCTATGATGGTGGGAAGCAGTTTCCATCCAAACAGCAGCTCTGGGAGGCCATTCTGACATCTTGCAAACAAATTCAGGCACGAACTGTCCCAAAACTCACAAGTTCAATGGGTGCCAGGCTGCAAATAAGGGCTCCTATGTTACAATGTAACGGGGCCTGTTAAAAGTGTTTTGAAACTTACTGTGCATAATAATTTGGAACAGAGCATTGTACGTTTTATTCTTAAAAAAAATACTGTTATCATTAGGAGGTTTGTTCAATAAAGTTTGAATTAATAGCTGATACCATGAGAATGATGCTGACTGTAATTTACATCAATTATTTTGGTAAATGAGAAAAATATCATTTGCATAATAATTTGGAACAGGGTGTATTAGGTATTTACATATATATTGGCCCATAAGGCTGATGATTACTTCCTGCCACTCTATAATATAGTGTTTAGCAGGGGGTGGGTCTTCCTCTTTGGCTGCATTAGTTGAACCAGGTGGATGTTCCACTGAGCCTGGGATCAACAAGGTTCCAGTAAAGCTGTTCTGCCCCAGAGGGACCTTTGCCTCTGGAGCAGTTGGGGAGCAGGGCCCCCGTGAATGAGGATTAGTAAGTACAGGATAGTATTTGTATAGCTCTTTCTAGGAAAGTGAGACATTCACAGCATTAGTTAGAAAGAGCAGCTTTGTGGCTCCAACCAGGAGAGACAGCTGGGAGTAGTCTCCATTACAGGCTCTGCTGCCTTAGTGCAGTACTGACAGGGGTATCAGGCTTAGCTTTGTTCTCCCTGATCCACGTCGGCTGTAGGGATCCAGATCACTAGGTCTAAACCCTAAGGACACTCTATTACTACCCAAGCTACTCTTCCCAGTGGTACAACCCTATTCTGCTTGCTCTGCATTAAACCTGCCGATCCATTTGTTCTACATCTGTATTGTGAGTTTTACTGCCAATCCCTGTGGAACAATTGTCTGGGACAATAAATCCTTCTGGCGTCCTTTTATACTATGTTTGCACACAGTATAAGTGAGTTGTAGTTGCCCTACTTCCCCCTTGATCCCTCCACATAGTAACTGTGTGTATCTACCCCAAGAGCAGAGAGTAGAACAAGCAGTACCGGGGCTGCCTCCCTCTTCTCTTTATTTCTGCTTTACTTTCCCTTTCCACTTCTGAATTATCTGTTCTTTTCCTTCTACACTCCTTCCTTCCTTCCTTCCTTCCTTCCTTCCTTCCTTCCTTCCTTCCTTCCTTCCTTCCTTCCTTCCTTCCTTCCTTCCTTCCTTCCTTCCTT
This sequence comes from Xenopus tropicalis, assembly GCF_000004195.4. Lineage (NCBI taxonomy): Eukaryota > Metazoa > Chordata > Amphibia > Anura > Pipidae > Xenopus > Xenopus tropicalis. Next base: position 149,709,930 of record NC_030682.2, on the reverse strand, counting down.
CCTTCCTTCCTTCCTTCCTTCCTTCCTTCCTTCAATTGTTTGGGAAATCCCCTATTAGTTTTTCCCTTTCCCTATTTAGTTTAGCCAGTCCAGGTACCTTTTAAGCTTAATATCTGGGTTGGATGTGTTCCTTATTGGGTGGGTGATTGGCTGGGTGGGTGGTGGCCACTTCCTTTGGTGCTTAATATTGTAACTAGGGTTGCCGGCAGTTTTTCTGCCAAATTGGGCTACTAATTTAAAGCCCAGGTGGAGTTCCAAAGTACAAACCCCCAAGGTACAGATTTGGGCAGTTTTTGGGATCTTGGTGGGTTTGTAGTTTGGAAAATAGCGAAAGTTTTCCCCCCAGGGTACTTGTGTATTTCTTTCCCTAGTGACATGCTGGTACAAGTGCATGCTGGGTAATGTAGTTTATATCTAACAATTACCCTAGAGCTGTAGATCTCCATACCCCCCAACTGTCCCGCTTTTCGCGGGACAGTCCCGGTTTTTACAGGGCGTCCCGCTGTCCCGGATAGTTGAATGAATGTCCCACATTACGAAAATGCAGAACATTCATTGAACAACGCAGGGACAGCGGGACGCGCTCGCTCAGGCTCCGGCTCGTTCCGTGGCTCCTGCTTATGCGGCTCCTCTAACTGCAGCGTCAGGCCCTTTTATAATGTTGAGCCCGCGCGTAATGACGTCACACGTACGCAAGGGCGCAACCTTATAAAAGGGCCTGTCGCTGCAGTTAGAGGAGCCGCATAAGGAGCAGGAGTCTCAAGAAGCAGCATCTATGGGGGGGAGCACTGTGTATTGGAGGTACTCTCTATGGGGGCAATTAGGGGCTACTGTGTATTGGAGGTACTCTCTATGGGGCAATTAGGGGCTACTGTGTATAGGGGGCACTGTGTATTGGAGGTACTCTCTATGGGGGCAATTAGGGGCTACTGTGTATAGGGGCACTGGGTATTGGAGGTACTCTCTATGGGGGCAATTGTTTATGGGGGGGTACTTTCTATGGGGGAAATTGGGGGCACTGTGTATGGGGACATTGTGTAAGGGGGGTACTTTCTATGGGGCACTGTGTATGGGGGCTACTGTCTGTCTATGGGGTCAATTGGGGGCACTGTCTATGGAGGGCATTGTCTATGGGGGTAAATGGGGCACTGTGTATGGGGGGTACTGTCTATTAGGCCATTGGGGCAAAAAAAAGAATTTTAAAAATGGGGTGTGGTTATTGGGGCGTGGCCACAGCAGTGGGCTGCGCGCCAAATCTTTTTGTCCCTCTTTTCACTTTTCAAATGTTGGGAGGTATAGATCTCAAAACAAAACCGACACAGTTTTACTCCATATTATGTTTATTAATATCAGCGGGATACACGGGGCAATAATGCTCATATCTGCCCACAGCTTGGGGGGGTCACAGGGCGGAGCCTCTCAGCAGGACCAATAGGAACCCGAGGGACAGCCCCAGCGCAGGGTAACTGTATTTTACCCCAGGGGCACCGTTGCACAGGTTGGTTCTGCAGCAGGAAATGGAAAAAGTGCCCCCGGCAAAACTGGTGCTTCCTGTGGTGCAGCTGTCGGTGCAGGATTTAGCAATGGCTGTTTGACCCACTGTACAATGACAGAGATATCAGGGTTAGTTTCTGCCTCATCAGCAATCAAAATTTTCATTATTACGAAGAAACTGTACAAGGATTTCCAATTAAAGGGAATTTAAAAAAATGAATTGATACAAACTTACTCAGGGTGCTTCTCTGAGCAGTTTTGCAATTTAAAAGAATCCTGTCATGGGAAAACACATTTTTTTCAAAATCAGTTAATGGAGCTTCTCCAGCAGAATCCTGCATTGTAATCTGTTTTTCCCATGGGGCTAGCCATATTCTTAATTTCCCAGGGTGCCACAGCCATGTGACCTGTGCTCTGATAAACTTCACTCACACTTTACTGCTGCGCTGCAAGTTGGAGTGATATCCCCCCCCCTCACCCCCAGCAGCCGATCAGCAGAACAATGGGAAGGGAACAAGATAGCAGCTCCCAGTAGGTATCAGAATAGCACTCAATAGTAAGAAATCCAAGTCCGGCTTGGGACTCCTCCAGTTACATGGGAGTAGGCGAAACAATAGGTTAGCTGAAAGCAGTTCTAATGTGTAGCGCTGGCTGAAAGCTCAGACTCAGGCACACTTTACTGCTGCGCTGCAAGTTGGAGTGATATCCCCCCCTCCCCCCCCACCAGCCGATCAGCAGAACAATGGGAAGGGAGCAAGATAGCAGCTCCCAGTAGGTATCAGAATAGCACTCAATAGTAAGAAATCCAAGTCCGGCTTGGGACTCCTCCAGTTACATGGGAGTAGGAGAAACCGTAGTGATATCCCCCCCTCTTTTTAAGTGTATAAGTGATGTATATATAATCCCTCAACTCCTTGATCAATATAAGTTTGTGTCAAAAATGTAATTCCCAAACTCAAGCAATTTAATTTATATATATTCCCAATAGATGAAATGCTTTACATAGTTTTGCTCTTTTGCTTTTATCAATATGGGTCATGTATATAATGGGGCTTTTTTAAAATAAAAGTTACATTTTATTTATTTATTACCTTTACTGTCAGTCTAACGCAGGGTAACTATATCTACAGGGATCATTTTGCAACCTGACTTACACAAGGTGGAAATTAGTGGGTTACACTCCCTCTCAGAATCATTGTCTGTTTACACTGTATAAATGCACCATTCTGAGATATATATATATATATATATATATATATATATATATATATATATATATATATATATATATATATATATATATATATATATATATATATAGCTCTGTGTATCATGTGGGGCCCATTTGGGTCATTTAAACTTCTAAAAAAGTTTGTGTTTGTTGGCCCCTTTCATACACTCCTGATACTAATGCTGCCCCCCCTGGTCACTTACTTCCAGAAAAAACAACAGTCACACAGGAGGTGTCAGTTGAAGTACAGGTGGTTGGGGTCTGGCAGGAGGTGGCACCAGTGCACATGTGGCACTGCAGGGGCACAGCTGTAACATAAAGCAGAATATTCCCACAATTAATATACACAGAACAGCTTAAAGCCATGTATTATTATGTAAAGCATGTAACTGTCCCCCTCAGCTCAGCAAATATATACAGGGAACTATGAGTATCAATCAGGGGATAATGTACCCCCTACTGTAAATGATAAGGATATTAGCAGTCACTGAGGGGTTCTGTGCCCATTTAAAGGCACATGGCTGCAGGCTGAGTTATACAGGGAACTCTGAGTATCACTCATGTATTATAAGGGATAATGTACCCCCTACTGTAAATAATAAGGATATTAGAAGTCAGACCTACCTGTGCCAATGCAGAGAGCAGCCAGTAGCAGAGAGATGTACAGTGCAGCCATGGTCCGTGAGGGTGTCACTATGGGCCCCTGGCTCCCCCTTCTATTCCCTCTTATATCTGTATGAACACACCCCTGTCGCACATCAGTAAATCTAAAAAATGTGCCTCAAATAACTTCCAAGTATAGAATGTAACTTAAAAGGACAGTGTTTCCTGACTGGAGTAATGGGGGGCTAAGTCAGAAACAGCTAGTAGGTTTGTAAATATGCTAAATGGCAACTTTTAGTTTCAGGCGGTTCAAGAACCTACTAGGAGGGGGCGTGGCTTGCTGTCTGCCTGCATGGTCGCACACTAGCAGAGCTCCGTGGCCAGATTCACCCTGACAACACAGTACACCCTGTTAACAAAATGAAAAAGCAAGGTAAGACACCTGCACAAACGGCTAAACTAAAACAAAGTAAAATCGCTAAAGATTTAGAAGAACCTACCGAGTATTTTGATAATAATACTGAGCTGCGTGTAAAATCCAAGATGGCGCCCGCTCGAAAACGCATGCTAGATAAAGACACAGAAAGTCAGCAAGAACTTTCAGAGTCAGAAAGCGATTGTGAGGAAGACATAAGATCTTACCTAAAATGCTTACCATCTAAAGCAGAAATTAAAAATATGTTGCAGGAACTTACCACAGCCATAAGAGATGAAATGAGAGATCTCAAAAAAGATGTAATAAGCCTAAGTGCTAGAACTGACACTATGGAAAAAAACCATGAAAAACTGATCAAACACAATACCTATTTACACAAAACTGTACATAATCAAGCTGAAAAAATAGATGAGCTTGAAAGACAAATGGAGGATTTTGAAAATAGAAGCAGAAGGATAAACATAAGAATAAGAGGAATCCCAGAAACAGTTACACAGGGAGAACTCAAAGGGTCACTACAGCAAATCTTTAATAACATCCTTAGTAAAGATCTAAACAACGAAATAAAAATGGACAGATACCACAGAGTGGCAAAAACAAAAAATGCCCCTCCAGATTCTCCAAGAGACGTTTTATGTGCATTACATGACTATACTACTAAGGAAACCATTCTGATGAAAGCAAGAGAAATGAAAAACATTACATTTGAAGATAGCAGAATTATACTTTTCCAGGATCTATCATGGAGAACACTAAACAAGAGAAGACAACTAAAACCACTCACGGATCTACTAAAAGAAAAAGGAATACAATTCAAATGGGGATTTCCATTCAGCCTTTCAGTAAGAAATAATGGCCAGCTTTTTATCCTAAGAAATCCAAAAGACACTGATGACTTCTGTAAAAGATTGGACATTGAGAGAATCGCACTACCTGGATGGGACATTATACCATCATCAGACGCTAATATTCCTAAAGCAACAGAATTTTGGAGCACACCTTTGAAACATCCAAGAAGATCTCCTCATACACCAAGATTAAAAGACAGAGAAATATCCTTTTTATCTGACAAAAGCGAAACTTGATAACAGCAGATAACTAAACTGGTAAAAAATAATGCTTTTTCTGCTCCTCAGAGTGTAGAAAGTTTAAACTAAACTCATGATAATTTGTTTAACTGATTTAATATCAGCTATATCTCATACTAATGGTCTGAAAAAAAAAAAAAAAAAAAAAATGTTTTCACTATATGCCTTATTAATATAGTGTACTTAAATATGTGTTTGAAGTTACACTGTACAATTTAACTCTCATTTCATATTTTAGTTTAATACAGGGAATACTATCTGTATTATAAAGTTGATGTTATACTATCTATTAACAGGGTAGAATTTGTTGTGCCACAACAAATGGTGTTTCTTTTCAAGGTACAGGTATACCTTCCACTTCCCCCCTCTACTATATAGATAGTTTACAAAAAATCTATCTTATAGATAATTTGCTGCTATGAAACAATCTACAGTTAACCAGAAAAGTAAGGGGATTAATGCAGCACTGACAGTTCTATGTCATAATTTGTATATAGTTCATTTTTCTCTTTCTTCATTGCAATTATCTCTGATACCAAGATCATTAGAAAATGCAATATCCCTTCAGAGACATATTATACAGTTTGTATGCATAAACCCAATATTTCAATATGGGGAAACTTAAGATTACATCTGTAAATGTATATGGTTTAAATGAACCCATAAAAAGAGCACAGATGTTTAACCATTGTAATAACATGGGTGCTAAAATACTATTCTTTCAAGAAACTCACTTTAAAGAAAAAAATATGCCTAAAATTCATCACAGATACTATGATAAGATATACCTGGGAAATAACGTTGATAAAAAAACAAATGGAGTACTAATAGCAATTCATAAAAATACACCCTTTTCTGTTCTTGATATTTATACAAGAAAAGATGGTAGATGTATCATGGTTAAAGGTATGTTATATGACCAAAAAATTACATTATGCAATGTTTATTTACCAAATAAAGACCAATTAAAAACTATGAAAGGAATTCTCAATAAATTAAAAGGTTTTAAAGAAGGTATAGTAATTATGGGAGGAGATTTTAATACTCCATTAAATCCTTTTCTAGATACATCATCCAGAAAATCATACTTACCTTTCTCAATGATTAGAGGTTTAAACCAAACATTACAACTAAATCTCTTTGTAGATATATGGAGAACCTTTCACCCTCAAGATAGGGACTTCACCCATTATTCTTGTGTTCATAAAAACTATGCCAGAATTGATTATATATTTATAGAACATAAATGCCTAGATATTGTCCAAAAAACAGAAATTGATAACTCTTTTCAGTCTGATCACTGCCCAGTGTCAGTGATAATTAGATTACCTACTGAGTTAAAACCAAATTATAATTGGAGATTGAATGAAAGTCTTATATATAATGAAACACACAGAGAGAAAATTTCAGATAAAATAAAACAATTTTTTATTGATAATTCTGAACATGAGACATCACAACATATCAGATGGGAAGCACATAAATGTACAATAAGAGGTAATTTAATTTCCTTGGGTTCACGCTGTAAAAAAGAAAGAAAAGAAAAAATAGACAAATTATTAAAAGAAATTGGTAAATTAGAAACACAACACAAAGCTACTCAATTAGAAAATACATACCAAGAGCTAACTCAAAAAAGAAAAAATTTAAAAATTTTGTTGGATACTGAATCAAACAAGGCTTTCTTAAGAGTAAAACGCAACATATACGAATTCAGTAATAAATGTGGAAAACACTTGGCAAATATGCTTAAGACACAATTTGCTAAGTCATATATATTAAAAATGAAAAATCATAAACAACAAATGGTCAATAAAACATCAGACATAGCCAACTGCTTCCATGGGTATTACTCTAGTCTCTATAACTTAAAGAAACAAAAAACCAACCTTAGAACCCAGGAAATAACAAAAGAAAAAATAAAAAAATTTTTGTCATCTCTGAATATCTCTAAACTAGATAGGACATCCTCCAAAAACCTAGACAGACCTTTTACCATTGAAGAACTTTCAAAAGTTATAAAAGAACTGCCAATAGGGAAAAGCCCAGGCCCGGATGGATTTACGGCATGCTATTATAAAACATTTTCTAATATCCTAAATCCTATATTATTATCCATGTTTAACTCACAAAATAGATTATCTAACATTCCTGAACAATCACAAGAAGCCCACATAACGTTAATTCATAAACAAGGTAAAGACCCACATGAATGCTCAAGTTACAGACCAATATCCCTTATTAATCTAGATCAAAAAATATTTGCTAAATTAATAGCAAATAGAATAAAAATATACTTACCATCATTGATCCAAGCGGATCAGTCAGGTTTCATACCTGGAAGAGAAGGAAAAAATAACACAATTAGAACATTAAACATAATAAAAGTCATGAAAAATAGAAAGAAAGAAGCGATAATTATTTCAATGGACGCTGAAAAAGCGTTCGATAGAATAGACTGGCTTTTTATGGAAAATACACTACATGCAATGGGTTTTGGAAATATCCTAATTGATAGAATAATGTCTTTATACAAAAATCCTAACGCAAAAATCAGAGTAAATGGAACACTATCTGAAAGATTGATGATCAACAATGGAACAAGACAAGGGTGCCCATTATCACCACTTCTCTTTGTTCTAACTATCGAAACACTTTTAATTTCTATTAGACAAAACTCCAACATCAAAGGAATAACAATCTCTAACATGGAACACAAGGTATCGGCATTTGCTGATGACTTGTTATTCTATATAACACAACCTCATATCACATTGCCAAATTTGATGAAACAAATTAATACCTTTAGTCATCTTTCTAACTTTAAAATAAACTACAATAAATCTGAAATTCTTAATATTACGTTACCACACCAAAAAATACATAATTTAAAACAAAACTTTTCATTTAAATGGGCAAAAGAAGAAATAAAATACTTAGGAGTATATCTTACTCAAAACGAAAAACTCTTATACCAGAAAAATTATATACCAATTTTCAATATGATAGACAAAGATATACAGAAATGTTTTGATATTTGTATATCATGGGTAGGACGTATTAACATTGTTAAAATGTTAATCCTCCCCAAGATATTGTATATATTCCAAAACATGCCGATAGATATACCCAGAATTTTTTTCCATAAAATCAAAACAAAAATCTCTCAATTTATTTGGAAAAATAAAAAACCAAGAATAGCATATGAAACATTGACAAGAACTAAAGATATAGGTGGGCTAGGATTACCTTGTATAGAAACATACTATAAAGCAATACAGCTAGCTAGAATAATATCCTGGAACAATGAAAATTATCTCTCTCCAACCAACAATGCAGAGAGAGGAGACAACATTAAGACACTATCTTCCTTAATCTGGACAAAAAAAATACAAACTACAAAAATTACACAAAAAGACATAACAGTCCATACAACTTTAAAGTGGTGGTATAAAGTAAATAAAGAATATGATCTCTCACCTTATCCGTCTTTATTAACTCCTATATGGAATAACCCAGAATTCCCACCAGGTATGGAAATCAAAGAAATTGAGCCAGAGAAAAAGAACAGAACCAAAATTATTAGAATAAAAGATTTTATAGAAAAAGATACAATCTTATCTCTGGAAAAAATAAACCATAAATTAGGAGCAAATATTATTTCTAAAGAAATATACGACCAAATAATAAAATATATCAATACGCTACAAATATTGAAAATACAAAGAGAACCTACCTGGTTAGAAGATATAATCGTGAGAGGATCTCGAATTACTAGAGCATTATCCTTTACATACAAAAAGTTAATAAAACAAAATAGAGACAAAACACCTTTCGCAAACAAATGGGAAAAAGAATTAAATATAAATCCTACGCCAGAATTATGGGAGAAAATATGCCAAAATAACAGTAAAATTTTTACTTCAACAAAATTCCAGGAATTTAACTATAAAATATTGGCCAGGTGGTATTACACTCCTATAAAACTTAAAAACATGTATAATGTATCTGACTTGTGCTGGAGGTGCAATATGGAGAAAGGATCTTACGAACACATCTGGTTCAAATGCAAAAAACTTGAAAATTATTGGGAAAATATCCAAAAGATAATTGATTATGTATTCCCAAATGAAATAAAACTCACATCTCCAATAGTAATGTTACTATTTGACAATACCAAAAAGAAGACAGTAAAAATTCCATTGATTAAATATATGATAACAGCAGCCAAAGCAATAATTCCTAGAAAATGGAAAACTACAGAAATACCTACAATACAAGAATGGATACAATTACTAAATGAAACTAAAACAATGGAAGAAGCAATTGCCTACAAAATAGACAACGCATTCAATCATTTCAAAAATTGGAGAGCATGGTCTGATTATCTAAACCAAAAAAAATCCAATATGCAGTGAGATATCTCCAAATTGCACCTCTAAAAATGAAACTATAATATACAATAGTTAATATTGATCGACAACTAATTAAACATGTCTCTGAAATGTTTACCGTAATCTAATTTTCTTTTCTGTGAAACAAATATATACATATCTAGTTAACAACTGGTATCAGATAAAATGTAACAGTACAATGTATAAGTGACAATTTATGTTTTGCTTTGTAAATACTTACCTTTTTACCCCTACCCCTTTCCTTTCTGTATCCCTTTATTTTTTGAAAAACAAATAAAAAGATATTTGAAAAAAAAAAAAAAGAACCTACTAGGAATGACTCTATTTTGGACCTGGTGATATCTAATAATACTGAACTCATCTCTAACATTTGTGTGGTGAGCAGGGTTGGACAGGGCCGCACCCCCGCTGACGGGTAAAATTTACTCGTTTGGGGGAGGTTGTCGGGTGGGGGACCCTGTGAGGGTGGTTAGGGGGCCCCTGCGGGGGGGGGGGGGGGTTGGTGACGTGGCCAGCTGGGCACCTGCAGGGCCCCTGGGATCACAACATGGTCTCCTTTGAGATAATGCTGCAGAGACAGCTCTATAAGGGAGGAACTAAAACGCTCAATTTTAGCCGTGCAGACTTTGCCAGTATAAGGGCATCTCTGCAATGTGTCAACTGGGAAAGGCTTTTCATGGGGTTAGACACAGAAGGAAAATGGAACATCTTTAAAACATTGCTTTGTAGGTATACACAGCAGTAAACAGTGGTGTGAAAAACTATTTGCCCCCTTCCTGATTTCTTATTCTTTTGCATGTTTGTCACACTTAAATGTTTCTGCTCATCAAAAACCGTTAACTATTAGTCAAAGATAACATAATTGAACACAAAATGCAGTTTTTAAATGAAGGTTTACGTTATTAAGGTAGAAAAAAACCTCCAAATCTACATGGCCCTGTGTGAAAAAGTGATTGCCCCCTTGCTAAAAAATAACTTAACTGTGGTTTATCAATTTCAATTTTCAATTTCAATATCAATTTCTGTAGTCACCCCCAGGCCTGATTACTGCCACACCTGTTTCAATCAAGAAATCACTTAAATAGGAGCTACCTGACACAGAGAAGTAGCCCAAAAGCACCTCAAAAGCTACACATCATGCCAAGATCCAAAGAAATTCAGGAACAAATGAGAACAAAAGTAATTGAGATCTATCAGTCTGGTAAAGGTTATAAAGCCATTTCTAAAGCTTTGGGACTCCAGCAAACCACAGTGAGAGCCATTATCCACAAATGGCAAAAACATGGAACAGTGGTGAACCTTCCCAGGAGTGGCCGGCCGACCAAAATTACCCCAAGAGCGCAGAGACAACTCATCCGAGAGGCCACAAAAGACCCCAGGACAACATCAAAAGAACTGCAGGCCTCACTTGCCTCAATTAAGGTCAGTGTTCACGACTCCACCATAAGAAAGAGACTGGGCAAAAACGGCCTGCATGGCAGATTTCCAAGGCGCAAACCACTTTTAAGCAAAAAGAACATTATGGCTCGTCTCAATTTTGCTAAAAAACATCTCAATGATTGCCAAGACTTTTGGGAAAATACCTTGTGGACCGACGAGACAAAAGTTGAACTTTTTGGAAGGTGCGTGTCCCGTTACATCTGGCGTAAAAGTAACACAGCATTTCAGAAAAAGAACATCATACCAACAGTAAAATATGGTGGCGGTAGTGTGATGGTCTGGGGTTGTTTTGCTGCTTCAGGACCTGGAAGGCTTGCTGTGATAGATGGAACCATGAATTCTACTGTCTACCAAAAAATCCTGAAGGAGAATGTCCGGCCATCTGTTCGTCAACTCAAGCTGAAGCGATCTTGGGTGCTGCAGCAGGACAATGACCCAAAACACACCAGCAAATCCACCTCTGAATGGCTGAAGAAAAACAAAATGAAGACTTTGGAGTGGCCTAGTCAAAGTCCTGACCTGAATCCTATTGAGATGTTGTGGCATGACCTTAAAAAGGCGGTTCATGCTAGAAAACCCTCAAATAACGCTGAATTACAACAATTCTACAAAGATGAGTGGGGCAAAATTCCTCCAGAGCGCTGTAAAAGACTCGTTGCAAGTTATCGCAAACGCTTGATTGCAGTTATTGCTGCTAAGGGTGGCCCAACCAGTTATTAGGTTCAGGGGGCAATTACTTTTTCACACAGGGCCATGTAGGTTTGGATTTTTTTTCTCCCTAAATAATAAAAACCCTCATTTAAAAACTGCATTTTGTGTTCACTTGTGTTATCTTTGACTAATAGTTAAATGTGTTTGATGATCAGAAACATTTTGTGTGACAAACATGCAAAAGAATAAGAAATCAGGAAGGGGGCAAATAGTTTTTCACACCACTGTATTCCCCTTGTAAGCAAGGAGAGGCATCGCAAAGCAAAACCTTTATGGCTGAATAAAAGTGTTAGTGTCGGGGTTGGTAAGAAAAAACCTGCTTTTAAAGCATTCAAGTTAGCTGGGGCAGCTGGGGCTTTCATCAGGTACAAGGAAGCAAATAAAGCATGCAAAACAGCTATCAGGAAAAAATGAAGCAAGAAGGGGTGGGAACTTTATTATCACGGGGGGGGGTAAGTTGGTTGATGAGAACGGGGAAAAAGCAGAAATTTTGAACTCTTATTTTCCATCTGTCTATACATCTGAGGAGCCAGATAATGAAGGCTTCCCTTTTAATATGCCCAGTTCTAGTAATTTAGCTACTGGCGCATGGGTCACTCGGGAGGAAATTCAAAGGAGACTTGAACATGTAAAGTGTGATAAGGTCACTGTCAGGATACCTGGGAAAATCCAGTATGGAGCTTATATATGTCCCAGGTTCCTAAAAGAATGGTTCTGGGACTGCTAGTCCGGCCCGGGTGTTGTGGGTCTACCTGAGGCCTCTCAGCTGGCTAATTAAAAGGCAGCCTAAGCAAAGTAGAAAGCGCCAGTCTGGGGGAGAGACACAGGGAAGCTGCCGGGGGAGCTACAAGGTTTGAACTTTGTTTTCTTTTCTCTGTGTGGGAGACAGGCGGTAGGGCTGCTCCTGGTTAGTTAGGGCCACTGACCTGTGTTAGGTAGGGCCCATTATGTGGCAAGGATTACATTTTGAACAATTTTGTAATTTTTATATGAAATAAACTGCCTAAAAGAGAATACACTCTCACGTGTTGTAATTGTGCCAAGGGCTGCTTTACCCCCAGAAAGCTGGTCCCCGCTACCTACCCCCTGACATATGTTGGAGGAAGCTCGGGCACAAATTAAGGCAACAAAAGGCAGTATTCATTTTGTTTTGAGAGACTGTGCATTAAAGGGGCGGTGATCCTTTAAGAAGTCTGCAGCATGGATGAAATTGTAAAACAGTTAGTTCTCTCTAATGCTGCACTCCAGCAAGCTAATGCTGAACAGAAAGCAACAAATGCCGCCCAGGTGGCCATGTTTTAAAAGCTGGCTGAAGCTGCAGAGGCAGTCCGGCAGGTACTAATGAGTTTGGTTCAACAGTTGGCAGAGAGACCCCAGGAGCCACCTGCCGTCACCCATAGCAACGGGACCAAAATCAACGTGAGCCGTTTCCTCCAAAAGATGATGTCAGATGATGACCCGGAGGCATATCTCACTACTTTTGAGCGAACAGCTGAGAGAGAAGAATGGCCTAAAGAGCAGTAGGTGATCTTGACCCTGTGGCCACCAAAGAATATGAGAATCTTAAAAAAGGAGATTCTGGCTCGACTTGGTGTTACCCTGGCGCTTCGTGCCCAGCGGGTGTATCACTGGGCTTATTACCCAGACAAGCCTCCACGCTCTCAAATGTTTGACCTGATTCACCTGGTGAGAAAGTGGCTGCAGCCTGAGTCCCTGACTGGACCTGAGATCGTGGAGAGGGTAGTGCTGGATCATTACCTAAGGTCCCTTCCTGTTGCCATCCAGAAGCGGGTGACCCATGCAGATCCCAAAACAGCCGACCAGCTTGTTGAGATGGTGGAAAGATACTTTGCAGCAGAGAACTTCACCTCTCCCTCATCCCTCCGGGCTCCACCCTTGAAAGGGAAATACACCCTCGCATCCAGTAAGACTGTTCTTGGGGACATGGGTGGTAATAAAATGAAGCCACCCTTAAGGGGAGAGACATTTGGCCGAAAGCCAGGAGGCTGGCAATTTAAGACTGGAAAGTCTGAGACTCTTAAGGGTAATTCAAAGACTGTAAAATGTTTCAGTTGCCATAATTTAGGTCATATTGCTGCAAATTGCCCTTTACTTGATGAGGCCATGCAATGTGATTTCTCTTCCAGGAATAGATGCACGTCTTTGTTTGCTACTGTTGCATAGAGATGTAGCGAACCTCGCCAAAAAAGTTCGCGAACCCGTTCGCGAACTTTCGGCAAAAAGTGCGAATGTTCGCGAACTTTGCAAACCCCATAGACTTCAATGGGAAGGCGAACTTTAAAACCTAGAAAAGCCATTTCTGGCCAGAAAACTGATTTTAAAGTTGTTTAAAGGGTGCCACGACCTGGGCAGTGGCATGCAGGAGGGGGATCAAGGGCAAAAATTTCTCTGAAAAATACGTTGTTGACACAGCGTTGCGTTTTGTGCTGTAAAGGGCACAAATCACACTACATTCCTAAACTTATGTAATAAACTGCTTTAAAACGTCCGGCGTCTACATGCCAATCAAGTCGTGTAAAGGTTACGGCCGGTTCACGCGCAAAGACAAAACGCCGCGTTTACTGCAACGAAAAAAAACGCAAAAAGCTTTAATGATACCGTCAAGTGAGCGAATAATAGTTTTTACTAGTTGCTTGTCACCTCCAGGACATTCGTCCTGTCGGTGGGAATATTTCTGTAGTGGTGTGTTTAGCAGTCACCGTGCTTGTGCACACGTGCACGCTCAGGCAGAGGTAATTCAATGTACAGTGACGTGAACCAAAAAACACTGATTCTGCAGTGTGGGCCCAGTTTTGTCCTACGTTTTTGATCACCTGTGGTGACCATAAAAGATACAATTTTGTTGCTGTTGCAGAACCCTGAAAAATCAGGAATGTGTACATTCCTGAAAAATTATGTTTTTTTTGTCGCAGCCACTGAAGCACAGAGGACAGAAAAAATATGTTAGATAAATGTTGAAAAAGTTTTTTTTTTGTTGTCGCAGCCACTGAAGCACAGAGGACAGAAAAAATATGTTAGATAGATGGTATCATAACCAATCCTGAGGCAGAACCTTTAAAAAATCGAAGATAGCGTACCAAGCACAGAGGACAGAAAAAACATCTTAGATAGATGGTATCATAACCAATGAACCAGGCAAACCCTTTCAAAGAACTAAGATAGGGTGCCAAGCACAGAGGCCAGAAAAACTCAGGATTTACCTGTCTGAAAAGTTTGGCTTAAAATTAAACCAGTAGGGTTTGCACCCTAGTTTGTACGATGGCGGAGGAGGACGCTAAAGGACAGCTGTGTGTGGAGTCAAGCGGCATGCAGAGAAGGACAGCTGCATGGGCAGTCAGAACAAGTCTTCTGGTGTGCAGTAACCCTCCGATATCCATGCCTCATTCATTTTAATAAAGGTCAGGTAATCAACACTTTTGTGACCTAGGCGAGTTCTCTTCTCAGTTACAATCCCTCCTGCTGCACTGAAGGTCCTTTCTGAGAGGACACTTGAGGCAGGGCAAGACAAGAGATTTATGGCAAATTGTGACAGCTCTGGCCACAGATCAAGCCTGCGCACCCAGTAGTCCAGGGGTTCATCGCTCCTCAGAGTGTTGATATCTGCAGTTAATGCCAGGTAGTCCGCTACCTGCCGGTCGAGGCATTCTCGGAGGGTGGATCCAGAAGGTTTCTGGCGCTGACAGAAAAAACTTTGCATGTCTGATGTTACAGAGTGGCCAAAGTGCATTGTCCTTGCAGGTGTGCTCGTGGGAGGATTACCGGCACCTCTGCCCCTGGAATGTGGAGTGACATCACCCTTAAAAGCATTGTACAACATGTTTTGCAGGCTAGTTTGGAAATGCAGCATCCTTTCGGACTTGTGGTACGTTGGTAACATTTCTGCCACTTTATGCTTGTAATGAGGGTCTAGTAGCGTTGTGACCCAGTACGGATCGTTCTCCTTAAGCCTCTTGATACGGGGGTCCTTCAACAGGCATGACAGCATGAAAGACCCCATTCTCACAAGGTTGGATGCAGAGGTATCCATCTCCCCTTCCTCGTTATGAAGGACTACGTCATCCACCATGGTCTCCTCCCCCCAGCCACGTACAAGACCAGGGGTCCCCAAAAGGTGACCACAAGCCCGCAGGAAGCCTGCTCCTGCTGGTCTTCCTCCTCCACAAAGCCACCTTAATCCTCTGACTCCACTTCTGACACTTCTCCCTGCATTGTAGCAGGTGCCTGGGCTCGTTCTGGTGATTCCGCCCACAAATCATACTCTTCCTGCCCCTGGTCATGCTGGTCTACGGCCTTATCTGTCACTCGTCGCACAGCACGCTCCAGGAAGAACACAAAGGGTACTAGGTCGCTGATGGTGCCTTCGGTGCGACTAACCATATTTGTGACCTCGTCAAAAGGGCGCATGAGCCTGCAGGCATCGAGCATAAGCACCCAGTACATAGTAACATAGTAAGTTGGGTTGAAAAAAGACATACGTCCATCAAGTTCAACCATAATGCCTATATCTAACCTGCCTAACTACAAGTTGATCCAGAGGAAGGCTAAAAACCCCATCTGAAGCCTCTCTAATTTGCCGCAGAGGGGAAAAAATTCCTTCCTGACTAAGAATCCATCCAGCCCCTTCTTAAAGTTATATAATGTATCAGCCAGTACGACTGATTAGGGGAGGGAATGCCAGAACTTCACAGCTCTCACTGTAAAAAATCCTTTCCGAATATTTAGACGGAACCTCCCTTCTTCTAAATGGAGTGGGTGCCCTCGTGTCCGTTGGAAGGACCTACTGGTAAATAAAACATTAGAGAGGTTATTATATGATCCCTTTATATATTTATACATAGTTATCATGTCACCTCTTAAGCGCCTCTTCCCCAGTGTAAACAGACCCAACTTGGCCAGTCTTTTTCACCAAAACTGAGACTTCCCATACCCTTTACCAGCTTAGTTGCCCTTCTCTGGACCCTCTCTAACTCAATAATGTCCCGTTTGAGCACTGGAGACCAGAACTGAACAGCATATTCTAGATGGGGCCTTACCAGCACTCTGTAAAGGGGAAGAATAACCCCCTCCTCCCGTGAATCTATACCCCTTTTAATACAGCTCAATACCCTGTTTGCCCTTGCAGCTGCTGCCTGGCATTGCTTGCTACAGCCAAGTTTATTATCTACAAGGACTCCAAGGTCCTTCTCCATTATGGATTTGCCTAGTGCAGTCCCATTAAGGGTATACGGGGCTTGCATATTTTTACATCCCAGGTGCATGACCTTACATTTATCCACATTAAATCTCATCTGCCACTTAGCTGCCCAGATTGCCAGTTGGTCCAGATCCTGCTGCAGGGATGTCACATCCTGGATAGAACTGACTGGTCTGCAGAGTTTTGTGTCATCTGCAAACACTGATACATTACTCATAATACCCTCCCCTAAGTCATTTATGAACAAATTAAACAAAAGTGGACCCAGTACAGAACCCTGAGGGACCCCATTGAGAACCTTATTCCAAGTAGAGAATGTGCCATTAACAACCACCCTCTGTACCCGATCCTGTAGCCAGTTTTCTATCCATGTGCAAACGACTTCACTAAGACCAATAGACCTTAGCTTAGAAAGCAGTCGTTTGTGGGGAACGGTATCAAATGCTTTGGCAAAATCCAGATAGATTATATCTACTGCATCCCCACTGTCCAGCTTCTTACTTACCTCATCATAAAAAGCAATTAAATTGGTCTGACGTGACCTGTCCTTCATAAAGCCATGCTGATTCCTACCCATAATGCCATTCTCCACTACATAATTTTGAATGTGATCCCTTAACAAGCCTTCAAATAACTTGCCCACCACGGATGTCAGACTTACAGGCCTATAATTGCCAGGCTGAGATCTTACTCCCTTTTTAAATATAGGAATGACATTCGCCTTCTTCCAATCCCTAGGTACCATACCTGATGAAAGAGAGTCTGAGAATATCAGAAACAAGGGCCACTGCAATTCTGCCCCTAGCTCTCTCAGTACCCGAGGGTGTATTCCATCTGGCCCAGGTGCCTTGTTTACATTTATCGTGTGTAACCCTTTAAGCACCATATCCTGTGCCAACCACTGTGTAGTTGGAGCTGAGGCAACAGTGCAGCTATTGGGTGGGACTTGGCCCACTGGCTCCCCCTACTGGATACACAGAAGAAAAGAACTGGTTAAGCACATCTGCCTTTTCTGTATCCGCTGTAACCATATTGTTACTATAACTCAATGGGGCCACACCCTCAACCTGCATCTTTTTACTATTAATATACTTTTTGGGGTTAGTCTTGGCCTCGGCCACAATGCGCTCCTCATTTTCTATCTTTGCCTTCCGGATTGCTGTTTTACACACTTGTTATAGTGTTTATATTCATTAAACGCAGCTACTGTCCCCTCTGACTTATATTTCTTAAAAGCTTTCCTTTTTTTCCCTATTAACTTCTTTACCTCAGAGTTAAGCCACATGGGGTGATTCTTACACTTCTACTTTTTCTTATTAATGGAATAAATTGAGAACAGTAATGATTTAATATCAGTTTAAATGACAACCATTTCTGCTCTGTGTTTTTATCAGGAAACATAATGCCCCAATCTATGCCCTGAAGCGCTGCCCTTAAGGAGCTAAAATTTGCCTTCCTAAAATTCAGTGTCTTTGTTGCCCCCGTGTAAATTTGTTTCCTGCACCAAACATCAAATGAAATAACATTATGGTCACTATTACCCAGGGGTTCAACCACTTGCACATTTGCTATACGTTCTGGGTCATTAGAGATCACTAGATCCAGTATAGCAGGTTCCTGGTTGGCTCCTCAACAACCTGTGACATAAAGTTGCCATGCAGCAGTTTATAAACTTGTTCCCAGTTACTGTCCTGGCAGTACTATTGCCCCAGTCAATATCAGGGAATTAAAATCCCCCATTATTATCACTTGCCCCAAACTAGCAGCCTTTTCTATTTGCAACAGGAGCTGGGCCTCCTCCTCCTCACTTACATTAGGGGGGCTATAGCATACCCCTACAATTAGTTTGGTAGATTCTTTACTATCTGTAAGAAGCTCAACCCATAAGGATTCAGCTCCCTCTGTTCCCCCCATCACTTCCTCCTTAATATTTGCTTTTAGTTCCTGCATAATGAACAGACACCCCTCCTCCTTTTCTATTGCCCCTGTCCCTCCGAAACAATGTATACCCCCCAATATTAACTGCCCAGTCATGAGACTCATTCAGCCAAGTTTCAGCAACACCAATCACATCATATTTCCGCTCCAACGCCAGTACCTCCAGCTCTCCCATTTTACCAGCCAGACTCCTTGCATTGGTAAACATACATTTAATACTGGTACCGGCCCGTTCCCTCAGATACCCAGTGCCAGTACCTCCAGCTCTCCCACGGTACCAGTCAGACTCCTTGCATTAGTAAACATACATTTAATACTGGTACCAGCATGAGAATGACGTGTAAACAACTTATGGGCCTCCCTGCCATTATCAGTATCCTGAAGCAAGTCTCCTCCCCCATTTTCCCTTACTATGCCCACTACCCCATCTATCCTATCTACTACAGAATTTCCCGCTGCACCCTCCCCCCCACTCCTAGTTTAAAATTTCCTCCAACCCGCTAGCCATCTTTTCCCCCAAAGCAGCTGCCCCATCATCATTGAGGTGCCCCCCATCCCTGGCAAAGAGCCTGTAGCCGATTGAGAAATCAGCCCAGTTCTGGAGAAACCCAAAGCCCTCCTCCCTGCACCAATCTCTCAGCCACACATTAATCTCCCTAAGCTCCCGCTGCCTTCTTAATGTTGCTCGTGGCACAGGTAATATCTCTGAGAAAATTACATTGGAAGTCCTCGCCCTCAACTTCGCACCTAGCTTTTTAAAATCGTTCTTGAGGACTTCCCCCCCTCCTCTAACTTTGTCATTGGTACCTATGTGTACCAAGACCGCCGGGCCTTCCCCAGCCCCTCCCAACAGTTTATCCACTCGTTCCACCACATGCCGAACCCTAGCACCAGGCAAGCAACACACAGTTCGGAATGTAGGGTCTTTGCGACAAATTACCCTATCCACCTTTCTAATAATTGAATCCCCTACAACTATAGCCTGCCTTCCCTTCCTAGCACTACTCCCCCCACCTGTATTAGAGGTGCCGGCTCCCAGGGTGCTCTGAGAGTCAGCCTGCTCCATACATGCCAGTTCAGAGCTGCACCCCAGCATCTTCACCTAACGCGGCAAATCTGTTGGTTTGTACAAGCTGTGAACCAGCCCCCCTACCCTTGTGTCCCCTACTGCCCCTCTTAACTGTTACAAATTTTTCTCCCTCATTAACCTCCACTGTCCCTTCTCCACCCCCCACTACCCCGGCCCCTGCCAGTGGTTGCTCAGTGAGCCTCCTGTTCTCCCCCATGTTTGCAGTTGCCCTCAGTGCTGCCAGTTCCCCCCTTATAAAAAAATCCCCAGCTCTGCAGATCCAGTCCTACCACCCAGTTCAAACAGGTATTCATTGATGGCTCTTTGTTGTTGCAGCAGACGTTCAAACATGAGGAGCGTTGAATTCCAGCGAGTCTGGCTGTCACAAATTAAACGCCTGACTGGCAAGTTGTGCCACCGCTGAATGTCAGCAAGGCATGCCATGGCTGTGTAGTTATGTCTGAAATGGGCAGACAACTTCCTGGACTGCCTGAGAATGTCCTGCAATCCTGGGTACTTCGAGACAAAACGTTGGACTATTAAATTTAGAACATGTGCCATGCAGGGCACATGTGTTAAATTGCCCAGTCTAAGTGCTGCCAACAGATTGCTTCCATTGTCACACACCACTTTTCCGATCCTCAGTTGGTGTGGGGTCAGCCACCGATCGGCCTGTGAGTGCAGAGATGACAGGAGTGCAGATCCAGTATGGTTTTTGCTTTCCAGGCACGTCATGCCCAAGACAGCATGACAACGGCGTACCTGGCACGTCGAATAGCCTATGGGGAGCTGGGGGTGCACAGGTGTGGAGGAGGACACAGCAGCAGAGGAGGAAGAAGCCGAGGAAGAAGCCAAGTTAGAAGCCGAGTAGAGGTGGTGGCAGACCCGCATGCAACCCGTGGCGGTGACACCAACTCCACTGTTGTTGAACCACGCATTCCCTGCTTCCCAGCCATCACCAGGTTCACCCAGTGGGCAGTGTAGGTGACATACCTGCCCTGACCATGCTTGGAGGACCATGTGTCAGTAGTCATATGGACCTTTGCCCCAACACTAAATGACAGAGATTCGGTGACTTGGCTCTGCACATGCTGGTACAGGTGTGGTATTCCCTTCTGGGAAAAAAAATTGCGGCTGGGTACCTTCCACTGCGGTGTCCCAATTGCTACAAATTTGTGGAAGGCCTCAGAGTCCACCAGCTGGTATGGTAAAAGCTGGCAGGCTAAGAACACAGACAAGCCAGCTGTCAGACACTGGGCAAGGGGGTGACTCGGAGGCATTGGCTTCTTACGCTCAAACATGGCCCTCACAGAAACTTGGCTGGGGGCAGATGAGCAGGAACTGGTGGTCAAGGTGGAAGGCGGAGTGGAGGGTGGTTGAGACGGGTCAAGGACAGCAGAGATAGAGTAGTAAGATGCTGGACCAGAAGGAGGGTGGCTTTGAGTTTGGCTGCTGCCTTTGAGGTGTTGCTCCCATAGTGCTTTGTGTTTGGCGTTCATGTGCCTTCGCATAGCAGTTGTACCTATGTGGGTGTTGGGCTTCCCAAGACTCAGTTTCTGACTGCACTCATTGCAAATTACAGCGCTTTTGTCAGAGGCACACACATTAAAAAAATGCCACACTGCTGAGCCTTTTGATGTGGGCTTTCTAGCGGTAACAGTAGAAGTTGGCGGGTGCATTGGCTGGCTGACCACAGGTGCCAATTCATGTTGTTGCCCTACTGTTCCCTGGGAGCTGTCCCTGCTTCTTCTAAGTCTTATTCTCCTCCTGCCTCTCTGACTCTCCGTCTCTCCATCTGAACTATCCTCCTCTTGCTCTCTTCTTGTGGGCACCCACAAAACATCAATCTCATCATCATCATTCTCCTCAGATGCATCAATTTCTTCTGACAGCTCACAGAAGACAGCAGCAGCGGGGACCTCATCACACCTTATGTCCATCTCTGTTGTGTTGCCTGCCTGAATTATGATATCTGGTGTAATGTCCTCATCTCCTTCATCTTCTTCTGGCAATAATGGTTGCGCATCACTCAGTTCAACAAACTCATGAGTAAATAACTCCTCTGACTCCAGTGAAGAAGGGGCGGCGGTGGTGGAGGAAGTGGTAGGTGGGGTGCCCATAGCAGAGGAGGATGAGGATGTTGTGGCAAAGTTAGAAACAGTAGAGGATGGGGTGTGCTGTGTAAGCCAGTCAACTACCTCTTCAGCATTTTGGGAGTTCAGGGTAAGTGCCTTTGGAACACTGGGCAATTTCCTAGGGCCACAGGATATCATAGCAGCACGGCCCCTAGTGCCTCTGCGTGGCGGCCTGCCTTTGCCTGGCATTTTTTTTATTTTTACAAAACAACAACAACTTGGGTGATGTTTCTGGACACGGAATTATTATTGTTATTTAGACAAATTGTGAAAAAGCTCACACAGCTAGGTGGCACTTGGTTGCAGACACCGGGCAACAAGGCCTGCAAGGTCAACGTATACAGTAGTGGATACGGAATATATTATTGCTGGCGGAAAAACGTCACTCAGGTGATTTTATTGCAATGCAATGTCACTACTATGTGTAAGGTGTTTGGTGCACTACTATGAGCAGCACGCCTGTCTCCAACACACACAGACGGAGCTGCAGCAGTCAGCAGATGAGATCAGCAGGACAGCTGCCCACAGCAGCTACATACAGAGCAGTAGAAAGTAGATTACTAGTCAGCAAAGCTACCTAAACTGTCCCTCAAACCCCTGCACAGCTCTCTCCCTATGTGCTAATACAGAGCAGTAGAAAGTAGATTACTATCCAGAAAACCTACTTAAACTCTCCCTCAAATCAATGCACAGCTCCTCTCCCCACACAAATACAGAGCAGTAGAAAGTAGATTACTATCCAGAAAACCTACTTAAACTCTCCCTCAAATCAATGCACAGCTCCTATCCCCACACAAATACAGAGCAGTAGAAAGTAGATTACTATCCAAAAATCCTACTTAAACTCTCCCTCAAATCAATGCACAGCTCCTATCCCCACACAAATACAGAGCAGTAGAAAGTAGATTACTATCCAAAAATCCTACTTAAACTCTCCCTCAAATCAATGCACAGCTCCTCTCCCCACACAAATACAGAGCAGTAGTAAGTAGATTACTATCCAAAAATCCTACTTAAACTCTCCCTCAAATCAATGCACAGCTCCTCTCCCCACACAAATACAGAGCAGTAGAAAGTAGATTACTATCCAAAAATCCTACTTAAACTCTCCCTCAAATCAATGCACAGCTCCTCTCCCCACACAAATACAGAGCAGTAGAAAGTAGATTACTATCCAAAAATCCTACTTAAACTCTCCCTCAAATCAATGCACAGCTCCTCTCCCTACACTATCTCTTCAAGCACACACAGGCAGAATGTAAAATGGCTGCTGGGCTTCGGTTTATATATGGAAGGGAGTGGTCCAAGGGGGGGGGTGGTCCAGGAGGGAGAGCTGCCTGATTGGCTGCCATGTATCTGCTGGTCTGGGGTGAGAGGTCAAAATTTGGCGCCAGCTAAGGCGAACCCAAATTGCGAACATCGCCGAAAGTTCGCGAACTTGCGAACACCCGATGTTCGCGCAAATTAGTTCGCCGGCGAACAGTTCGCTACATCCCTACTGTTGCATGCACGGCTATGCCGGTTCAAGAAAAGCAAATGTGTAATGTGAGTGTGAATGGGAAACAAATGCTTGCTTTGCTAGACTCAGGTAGTCTAGTCACTTTGGTGAAATTAGATTCAATAGGCCCTGTTAGGTTCCAGTCAAAAAAGGTTGCTGTAGTTTGTATTTATGGTGATACACAGGCGTATCCCGTAGCAACCCTGAAGTTTAGAACGGGCCTGGGTACACTTTCACACTCTGCAGGGGGGTACAAAACTTACTGCATGATGCTATAATTGGAAGGGATTTTCCCCAATTTTGGAATCTCTGGAATCAATCAGTTTCTCCCCACTCTAACTCAGTGGTAGAAAACTCTGAGGTACCAGGTTCAGAGGATCCTCCCCAGGAAACCCCAGCTTTCCCTTTCTCTGTGTTGGCGGGAGAGTTGGAGGAGCCTGAAGATGTTCCTCCCCCTAGTGGGGAAAACAATGAGTCAGCCCATGGAGAAAATGTGCTGGACTTGCAGGTACACAAAGAAAATTTTGGTACAGAACAGTTAAAAGACAATACGCTCATCAAAGCCAGAGAAAACATAAAAGTGGTTGATGGAGAATCTCTTGAACCAGGACTCAGGGTAACCTATCCTCATATGGCTTTAAAAGGGGATCTGGTGTACCAAGTGTCAAAAAATTATGGTTTAGGGACCACAGTTAGTGGTCCCTAAACCATACAGAAAAATGGTGTTGGATCTTGCTCATAGTCATATAATGGGGGGACATTTGGGTGTTGAGAAAACTACTGAAAGAATTTTGCAGAGGTTTTTCTGGCCTGGAGTGTATCGGGAGGTAAAGGATTACTGTGGGTCCTGCCCAGTCTGTCACATTTTTGTAGTCCTCTAGTCCCATCACCCATTATTGAAGTGCCCTTTGAGAGGATAGCCATGGATCTGGTGGGCCCTTTGGTAAAGTCTGCATGGAGCCATCAATATATTTTAGTGATCATGAACTATGCCACTCGTTACCCGGAAGCTTTACCTTTGCGCAATACTTCTGCTAAAACGATTGCCAAAGAGTTGCCTCATGTGTTCAGTAGTCAGGATCCCTAAAGAAACACTTACAGATCAGGGAACCCCTTTTATGTCCAGAATAACCAAGGAACTCTGCAAATTGTTTAAAATCTGTATACCATCCTCAGACAGATGGCCTTGTGGAACGGTTCAACAAGACCCTAAAAAGTATGTTAAAAAAGGTGGTGTATAAAGATGGAAAAGATTGGGATTGCTTATTACCGTATATTATGTTTGCCATTAGGGAAGTTCCCCAGTCCTCTACAGGTTATTCCCCATTTGAGTTACTCTATGGGAGACATCCTAGAGAACTCTTAGACGTAGCTAAGGAAACTTGGGAAGGCGAAGTTACACCTCACAGGAGTGTAATTGAACACATGTCCCAGATGCAAGATAGAATTGCTTCAGTTATGCCCTTTGTAAAAGAAAACCTAGCCCAGGCCCAAGCAGCCCAACAAAGCATATACAACCGTAATGCTTTAAATACGGGTTTTCTCACCTGGAGACCGAGTGCTGGTTCTGGTCCCCACAGTGGAGAGTAAGTTTCTTGCAAAATGGCAGGGGCCCTTTGAAGTCATTGAGCGAGTTGGGGAGGTAAATTACAAGGTACACCAACCTGGCAAAAGGAAGCCAGAACAAATTTATCATGTAAATTTACTTAAACCCTGGAAAGACAGGATGTCACTGGCTGCAGTTCCAGCTTTTGCTGTCTCTACTGTAAAACGTGAGACCCCACTGGTCCCTGAAGTTACCATTGTGGAAACTTTGTCCACATCCCAAAGCAAGTGGTAAAAGAATTCCTTATGAGAAATAGGGATATTTTCTCTGACCTCCCAGGAAAGACCCCTATTGTTGAACATGATATTGTCACTGCGCCAGGGGTTAGAGTTAAACTCAAACCCTATAGAATTCCTGATGCGAGACGGAAAGATATTGCTGATGAAGTAAAAAAAATGCTGTTAGGGGTAATTGAAGAATCCAGTAGTGACTGGTCTAGCCCAATTGTCCTTGTGCCCAAACCAGATGGTAGCTGGTGGTTTTGTAACAACTTTCGCAAGTCAACTCTGTGTCGAAGTTTGACACTTACCCAATGCCTAGAGTAGACGAACTCATTGATAGGCTCGGCACTGCTCGGTATATGACGACATTGGATTTAACTAAGGGGTATTGGCAGATACCCTTAACTCAGGGGTGTCGAACTCAATCAGAGAAGGGGCCAAAATCTAAAATCCAGCCTAAATCGCGGGCCGAATGGTTTACTGAACAGTCATAAACTGACAACGTTAACCAGAAATGTGAATTTAAAATGAGTGGAACAATCTTTTTTTTAGCACACCCTCTCCTGTGTACTTTTTAGCACACGCTCTCCTGTGTACTTTTTAGCACACGCTCTCCTGTGTACTTTTTAGCACACCCTCTCCTGTGTACTTTTTAGCACACCCTCTCCTGTGTACTTTTTAGCACACCCTCTCCTTTGTATTTTTTAGCACACCCTCTCCTGTGTACTTTTTAGCACAAGCTATCCTGTGTACTTTTTAGCACACGCTCTCCTGTGTACTTTTTAGCACACCCTCTCCTGTGTACTTTTTAGCACACGCTCTCCTGTGTACTTTTTAGCACACCCTCTCCTGTGTACTTTTTAGCACACCCTCTCCTGTGTACTTTTTAGCACACGCTCTCCTTTGTATTTTTTAGCACACCCTCTCCTGTGTACTTTTTAGCACACCCTCTCCTGTGTACTTTTTAGCACACCCTCTCCTGTGTACTTTTTAGCACACGCTCTCCTGTGTACTTTTTAGCACACCCTCTCCTGTGTACTTTTTAGCACACGCTCTCCTGTGTACTTTTTAGCACACGCTCTCCTTTGTATTTTTTAGCACACCCTCTCCTGTGTACTTTTTAGCACACGCTCTCCTGTGTACTTTTTAGCACACCCTCTCCTGTGTACTTTTTAGCACACGCTCTCCTTTGTATTTTTTAGCACACCCTCTCCTGTGTACTTTTTAGCACAAGCTATCCTGTGTACTTTTTAGCATACGGCCATACGCTCTCCTGTGTTTTTTTTAACTCAAGCTCTTTAGCACTCGCCTCCTGAATCTTTCCTGACTTGTGGCTTGTGATCCGTCCGTACTTGCTATCTATTACGCATGCGCATAGAATCTATGCGCATGCGTAATAGATTGCAAGTACGGCCGGCTATGCCATAGGATCTGGGGGTCATTCTGTGGCTACTAAAGCAAATAAAGTGCTGTCTTGTATAAAAAAGGGCATTGACTCAAGGGATGAAACATAATTTTGCCCCTTTATAGGTCCCTGGTGTTAAGGTTAAATGGATACATATATATTAATTAAACTATATAGAACAATTTTAATACTATGTTATTCTTTTATTGTGTAAGTCAATATTTCTGAACTAGGCTGAATAACAAAATGACATTCTAAATGACATTTTATAAAGTTAAGTAAATAGTAATGTTTGAATTAACTATTGATTTAACATGTACTGCCAAAACCTGTAATTAGGGAATAAGTCAAATATGGTCTCATGGTCCCAAAAGACCACAAGTAATCAGGACGTGCTTCAGTCTGACTGGTGGAATTATAAGACCACCCTATCTCCTCATGGTGTAAGGACAATTAATATATAAATAAAGATCTGCCCACCAATCTGGTAGGACAGAACAACTAGGCCTCATGTCTGTTCTCTTGCATGCAATACATTTACCCTACAGCTGACAATCCTTTGGCTTCATATTCAACGTTTGACCTTAACACTGGTAAGGCCTCACCTTGAGTATGGGGGGAAGTTTTGGGCTCCAGTCCTTAAAGGAGAAGGAAAGGCAAAGTCACTTGGGGGTGCCAAAATGTTAGGCACCCCAAGTGACTTTAACCGCTTACCTCATACACCGGGCTGTTGCCCCTGTTCGGAGAAAACAGTACCAGCCCGGGGCACCTGGAGCGGATCGCTTCCTCCTTCCGCTTTCTAAAATGCCGGTGGCCGGCATGCACAATAGAGCGAAAAAGCCGACTTTAATGTTTAAGTTTTCACTCTACTGCGCATGCACACGCAACAAATCACCCCGGGCTGGTGTAAAAGCTAGGCGGTTAAAGTCACTTGGGGGTGCCTAACATTTTGGCACCCCCAAGTGACTTTGACTTTCTTTTTCCTTTAAGAATGATATTAATGAGCTGGAGAGAGTGCAGAGACTGCAACTAAACTGGTAAAGGGGATGAAAGGGTTAAACTATGAGGTTAGACTGTCAGGGTTGGGGTTGTTTTCTCTGGAAAAGAGGCGCTTGCGAGGGGACATGATTACTCTGTACAAGTACAATTTTTTTTACATAAAAACAATTAGTGCACCAGAGCCCCCTCACGGTGAGGGCAGTGAGGGGGTTGGGGAATGCCCCTAGTGATGTTGTAATGGCTGATTCTGTTAGTGCCTATAAGAGGGGCCTGGATGAGTTCTGGAACAATCAGAATATCCAAGGCTATTGTGATACTAATATCTACAGTTAGTATTACTGGTTGTATATATAGTTAGGTCAGTGTGGGTCTTTATGTGAGTGGATAGGTCATTGTGGGTCTGTATGTGAGTGGATAGGCCAGTGTGGGTCTGTATGTGAGTGGATAGGTCAGTATGGGTCTGTATGTGAGTGGATAGATAGGTCAGTGTGGGTCTGTATGTGAGTGGATAGATAGGTCAGTGTGGGTCTGTATGTGAGTGGATAGATAGGTCAGTGTGGGTCTGTATGTGAGTGGATAGGTCAGTGTGGGTCTGTATGTGAGTGGATAGGTCAGTGTGGGTCTGTATGTGAGTGGATAGGTCAGTGTGGGTCTGTATGTGAGTGGATAGGTCAGTATGGGTCTGTATGTGAGTGGATAGATAGGTCAGTGTGGGTCTGTATGTGAGTGGATAGGTCAGTGTGGGTCTGTATGTGAGTGGATAGGTCAGTGTGGGTCTGTATGTGAGTGGATAGGTCAGTATGGGTCTGTATGTGAGTGGATAGATAGGTCAGTGTGGGTCTGTATGTGAGTGATAGATAGGTCAGTGTGGGTCTGTATGTGAGTGGATAGGTCAGTATGGGTCTGTATGTGAGTGGATAGGTCAGTGTGGGTCTGTATGTGAGTGGATAGATAGGTCAGTGTGGGTCTGTATGTGAGTGGATAGATAGGTCAGTGTGGGTCTGTATGTGAGTGGATAGGTCAGTGTGGGTCTGTATGTGAGTGGATAGGTCAGTGTGGGTCTGTATGTGAGTGGATAGGTCAGTGTGGGTCTGTATGTGAGTGGATAGGTCAGTATGGGTCTGTATGTGAGTGGATAGATAGGTCAGTGTGGGTCTGTATGTGAGTGGATAGGTCAGTGTGGGTCTGTATGTGAGTGGATAGGTCAGTGTGGGTCTGTATGTGAGTGGATAGGTCAGTATGGGTCTGTATGTGAGTGGATAGATAGGTCAGTATGGGTCTGTATGTGAGTGGATAGGTCAGTATGGGTCTGTATGTGAGTGGATAGGTCAGTGTGGGTCTGTATGTGAGTGGATAGATAGGTCAGTGTGGGTCTGTATGTGAGTGGATAGATAGGTCAGTGTGGGTCTGTATGTGAGTGGATAGGTCAGTGTGGGTCTGTATGTGAGTGGATAGGTCAGTGTGGGTCTGTATGTGAGTGGATAGGTCAGTGTGGGTCTGTATGTGAGTGGATAGGTCAGTATGGGTCTGTATGTGAGTGGATAGATAGGTCAGTGTGGGTCTGTATGTGAGTGGATAGGTCAGTGTGGGTCTGTATGTGAGTGGATAGGTCAGTGTGGGTCTGTATGTGAGTGGATAGGTCAGTATGGGTCTGTATGTGAGTGGATAGATAGGTCAGTATGGGTCTGTATGTGAGTGATAGATAGGTCAGTGTGGGTCTGTATGTGAGTGGATAGGTCAGTGTGGGTCTGTATGTGAGTGGATAGATAGGTCAGTGTGGGTCTGTATGTGAGTGGATAGATAGGTCAGTGTGGGTCTGTATGTGAGTGGATAGGTCAGTATGGGTCTGTATGTGAGTGCATAGGTCAGTGTGGGTCTGTATGTGAGTGGATAGGTCAGTGTGGGTCTGTATGTGAGTGAATAGGTCAGTGTGGGTCTGTATGTGAGTGGATAGGTCAGTATGGGTCTGTATGTGAGTGCATAGGTCAGTGTGGGTCTGTATGTGAGTGGATAGGTCAGTATGGGTCTGTATGTGAGTGCATAGGTCAGTGTGGGTCTGTATGTGAGGGGATAGATAGGTCAGTGTGGGTCTGTATGTGAGTGGATAGATAGGTCAGTGTGGGTCTGTATGTGAGTGGATAGATAGGTCAGTGTGGGTCTGTATGTGAGTGGATAGGTCAGTGTGGGTCTGTATGTGAGTGGATAGGTCAGTGTGGGTCTGTATGTGAGTGGATAGGTCAGTGTGGGTCTGTATGTGAGTGAATAGGTCAGTGTGGGTCTGTATGTGAGTGGATAGGTCAGTGTGGGTCTGTATGTGAGTGGATAGATAGGTCAGTGTGGGTCTGTATGTGAGTGGATAGATAGGTCAGTGTGGGTCTGTATGTGAGTGGATAGATAGGTCAGTGTGGGTCTGTATGTGAGTGGATAGGTCAGTGTGGGTCTGTATGTGAGTGGATAGATAGGTCAGTGTGGGTCTGTATGTGAGTGGATAGATAGGTCAGTGTGGGTCTGTATGTGAGTGGATAGGTCCGTGTGGGTCTGTATGTGAGTGGATAGATAGGTCAGTGTGGATCTGTATGTGAGTGGATAGATAGGTCAGTGTGGGTCTGTATGTGAGTGGATAGGTCAGTGTGGGTCTGTATGTGAGTGGATAGGTCAGTGTGGGTCTGTATGTGAGTGGATAGATAGGTCAGTGTGGGTCTGTATGTGAGTGGATAGATAGGTCAGTGTGGGTCTGTATGTGAGTGGATAGGTCAGTATGGGTCTGTATGTGAGTGGATAGGTCAGTGTGGGTCTGTATGTGAGTGGATAGGTCAGTGTGGGTCTGTATGTGAGTGGATAGATAGGTCAGTGTGGGTCTGTATGTGAGTGGATAGATAGGTCAGTGTGGGTCTGTATGTGAGTGGATAGATAGGTCAGTGTGGGTCTGTATGTGAGTGGATAGGTCAGTATGGGTCTGTATGTGAGTGGATAGGTCAGTGTGGGTCTGTATGTGAGTGGATAGATAGGTCAGTGTGGGTCTGTATGTGAGTGGATAGATAGGTCAGTGTGGGTCTGTATGTGAGTGGATAGATAGGTCAGTATGGGTCTGTATGTGAGTGGATAGGTCAGTGTGGGTCTGTATGTGAGTGGATAGGTCAGTATGGGTCTGTATGTGAGTGGGTAGGTCAGTGTGGGTCTGTATGTGAGTGGGTAGGTCAGTGTGGGTCTGTATGTGAGTGGATAGGTCAGTATGGGTCTGTATGTGAGTGGGTAGGTCAGTGTGGGTCTGTATGTGAGTGGGTAGGTCAGTGTGGGTCTGTATGTGAGTGGATAGGTCAGTATGGGTCTGTATGTGAGTGGATAGGTCAGTATGGGTCTGTATGTGAGTGGATAGGTCAGTGTGGGTCTGTATGATTAGTAAATCAGCCCCTAAGTAAATACAAGGGCTTGACCCACAGGCAGATATATCCGTGTGCTTGTGGTTTTTCCAAATTCCCTGTATATAATTGGGGGTGCTGTTCTTTTTATAATACTGAGCACCGGATTCTAGGGCATTTGAATCACGGACCATGCCAACAGGGTTGGAGTCTGTCTCCGTATGTCCAACACTGCAAAAAGTTGTATCGGGACATAAAAAGGGTCCTGAAGAAAAAGCTGGCAGAGGCCTCCAGATACAGGTAAATATCTTACATTCATCTTTCTATTTAACACTCGCTCATCTGCTTTTCTACTCAGCCGGCTTTTCCTTTGGCTTATTGACTTTCCTTCCTTTTTGGCTGCTTTCCTACTTACTTTACTGGTATGTAATGTATGTCCTCAAAGCTGTGGAGTAGAACAACAAATTCAGACAGTAAATAGGGGGGTCATTTAATAAATATTTCCCAAAATAGTTAATGCCCTGTACTCTCCTTTACGAAGGAGGATTATTGTGGAAGCATTGTGTCATGAACACGCTACTCTGAGACGTGCCTGACACCGGGACGGGGAACAAGGGGTTACACTCAGTCACCTTTCACACAGGTTAGACAAACATCAAGCACCCCCAAACACACCACCGCCCCGAATAACTATTTGCTGCCACCATCTATCATTAACAGGCGATAGAAACCTAATTTCACAAATATATCACACACAAATGTTCCTACTGCAGTGAGGGATAGTTCTACTACTTCCACACACACACACCAGCAGCCCCGGTTAATTTACACACACACTTTCCTACTGACAGTCCCCTAGCTAATTAGCACACACAGCCAAGCAGTTAGTACCCCTCTAGGCCTGAGCAGTCATACAAGGTACGTGGGAATCGATATAGAGCCAAAGGACAGAACTTATTAAATTTTATATTTAATATTACAAGGATAAACAGTGCAATTTAAAAAGATGTTACAAAAGAGACATGTACAAAACAGTCAATAAAATAAAAGGGGATAAAAACACAGAGAAACCCTAAGTACGTTACTGAGTTATCCTGTGCCCTCCTGAAGGAAGAGTTAGGAAAAGTGAACTCACAGTCCAACAGAACATGGAGCCTCAAAATATGAGCTAGTACCTGGGTCTGTGCCCCTTATATACCCCTGCTGGGCTCCTCCCTCATTACCATATGCATGAGGAGGGAGTGCCCAGGAGCTGGTCACATGATCCCCCCCCCCTGTAGGAAGCTGTATTTCTCATGCCGGTTTTTGTCAAATAATATTGGTACTTGCCAGTACCCAATGTTAATATGAAAATAGGGGCTTGTTTTAACCCATATGGGGGTGATCAAAATGATATCAAACATGAGGGGTGTCTCATGTCCCAGCCCCCCAGAAACTATCCCTTCTAACTGGTGGTTATAGGCAGTCCCTGTTTGGTATCATTGAGAACCCTATGTGATTTATGAGGATGTGAACTGTAAAGCAGAGGAGATATGGATTCCTTTCTATAATCCATATTTTCTATATGCTGTTCCCCCTGCTGCTCCTAGGTCCACACTTGGCTGGCTTTTGATCAATAGATCAAAGAAACCAAAGGCCACCATCTTCCTGCCCCAACAAAAGGCTGGCTACGGCTGGTCTGATGAGGTTGCTGAATTTGTCACCTTCCACAGTCCCTGGTTGTGTCTTTAGGGGGTATTTATGAATTACCCCCTACTGGGAAGGGTTTCCCTTAAATGTGGATTCCAACCAGACTTTCTAAATTGAAAACTTAACCCTTTACATGTTGAGCTTTACTGCTACAACATGACACATTGTTTAATACAAAGTATAAGGGAGAACCATGGGAGTTAGCGAGGCCACTTAGCAGCAACTTATAGCATTTTAGTAGGGTTTGTGTCAGAGCTGCCTTTGTATTGTTACACTTGAAAGTAAAGGGAATTGATTGGGGCAACAATGAGTAACAAAAAGTGACTGTGTTGCTATGGCTTGCTTATAGTAGGCAACACAATAAAAGCATTCATATATTTTATTTAGGTTGTAAGCTCTACGGGGCAGGGACCTCCATCCTCTTGTGTCCTCGACTCTTAACTTATTGCAGCTGTATTTATCTGTATTTATTGTTATACTTTGTATTTATCTTATCTTATTAACCCCCTGTTTGTATTAATGTATTCTACTGTACAGCGCTGCGTACATAAGTAGCGCTTTATAAATAAAGATATACATACATTAGGTCTGGAACTGGAGGAGGTCATTCCAAAAAAGTGTTCTTCATGAGATATGAGGAGCAGCTCCTACGTTTTATCCATGGAGAGAGCATGACTGGTGTCACTGGCATCTCTGATTCAGACAGGAATGTCGGCAAAGGTAGGTGTAATAACATTAATCTTTTCAACTTGATTTTGCCCTTGCACTCTGTATGGCAAAACATTTGAACTTTTTTGCTCATTTGGAATGAATCAATGTCCACAAATATTTTTTGCAAAACAAACTTTGTCATGTTGCAAAACAAATGAGACACATTGCCCATGAAGTTTGCCTGGCATCATGAACATAATTACAAAAAATTAAATAATGTATTTTTCTTTTTTCCAAAAGGTGGCCACAGACGCTCTGCTGGACAGTCCTCGTCTAGTCTGCTCCACTCCCCACAATGCCATCCTGTATTGGAAGAAGAAACATTTAGTGGGGATGCTAGCGAGAGACGGTCTGGGGAATGTGCCAGTGACATGGACTTATTTTTAAAGGAGGAGCCCGCAGAACACCATGTCAGACCCATGGCCAAAACCAGCGCATCTCATGTGCCCCCCCCAAACAGTGGAACCTGAGAAAGATGGGTCCCACAGATCCCTAATTCGGCACCACAAATCTTTAATGAAAAAGATGGACACTTTACATGTGGACTTTTGTGTTGCCACTAATGCCTATAATGAAAGTCAGGCGCGACAAGCTGTGTACGAGGCCGCTATGTTAAGCCTGCACCAGGAGCATTTAAAAGTCCAGCTAAACAAAAGGCTCATTGTTGGCAAATCAAAATGCACTCATGGAAAAACAAATTTCATTGCTAGAGACAATAGCACAAAAGGATATTAATCCAACACTCTCTACTACTAGAGATAGTGGTGAGAGTTCAGCTACCACTCCTGCAGCTCTTAAAAAGAAATAAATGTGCCACTAAAATGTTTTTTTTTGGTTAAGTTGCATAATGATGTATTAAGAAAGAATATTAATATGCATTAGGCCTATGTTCTTTGTAAAGAGTTATTTCTCTTTTTGCTATGTAGGGACCCATAGGGTTAAATGGTCCCTATGGTTTTAAATCCCTACAGCTTCCGTTCCCTTAGTTGCTGGGCAGAAGGAAATGTATCTAAGTGAGTTCATTAACATGTGTGCTATTGGTTAGAAGGTATGGTGACCACATCCTGCCTGACTATGGTATAGTGTTGGGAGAGGAGTGGCACCTTCCTGTTGTTTGCTTCCACCTTAGCAGTTAGGGTTGGGCCCCGTACCAGTACCACTCTAGGGGTGTAAGGCAGTTAGGGTTGGGCCCCGTACCAGTACAACTCTAGGGGTGTAAGGCAGTTAGGGTTGGGCCCCGTACCAGTACCACTCTAGGGGTGTAAGGCAGTTAGGGCTGAGCTAGAATGAGCAGCATTGAGCTCCTGCGTAGGATTTGCAGTTTTTCTGGAGATATTTCTCCCAGGCCACATTGCCTGTAGTGTAGGGATCCAAGTGAATAGGGAATCAGGATAGAGAATTCCCTGAGGGATCCACTACAGGGTGTGTCACAGAGGTGAAGGGAGATTCCTGCCAGTCTGCCCGCAGGAGAGTGTGAGTCTGAATATACACTCGGTATGTGTTGCATGTACCAATGGCCTCTGAAGCTGTATTGTGAGTAAACCCTGTGGATGTTCAATAAACACTTATCATTTTGTTATTTGCAAGAACCTCTGGCACCCTCTGTTTTCATTTTTCTGCATAGCAGTGTAGGGATCCATAGGGTTAACTAGTCCCTATGGCTTTAAACCCTGCAGCTTCCTGGTTTTGTGCTGTTACTGGGCAAAGACCCCTGTATCAGTTTTGAGTTCAGATGTGTGATTATTGGTTCACAGGGAGACCACTCCCTTGGCACTCTGATATAGTGTTTAGCAGGGGGGTGGGTCTGCCTCTTTGGCTGCCTGTGTTCACAGGGGAAGGAGCACTGTGCTGGAGGCACAGGAACTAGGCCCCCAGTAAAGCCATGTGCCCCAGAGTGTGGTCAGCCACTCTGGTGAAGTCGGGGACAGGGACCCCGTGAATGAGGACCAGTTAGATAGCAAGTTTTGTGGAGCACTTTCTAGGAAAGTGAGATAGTGAGGGAAGAGAGCACGAGCAGTTTGGCTCAGAGGAAAGTAGCTGTGGGAGTACCCTTCCAAACAGGCACTGTTGCCTTAGTGTAGGGCCACGGTTTAGACCTAGGAGGCAGGTAGATTGAACCCTGATCCAAAGTTGCCGTGGGGCCTGAGGAGTGTGGTATCCAGCTGACTGTTCCACAGAGTGAGCAACTGAACCAGTGGCACTGATCCTGCCTGGCTCAAGGGGAGTTGGGAGGAGCGGGTGTGCACCCTCTCTGTGCTGTCCTCAGAGAAAGCTATGCTAACTGATGTGTGAGTATATTGTATAACCCTGCAAGTTACTTGTCTCTGACAATAAACCAGTTCTACTGTTAAACTGCAAGAACCTTCTGGCGCCCATTTGTTATTCTGCACTGCACACAGCTACAGTGGGTTGTAGTTGCACTACACCATAGCTCCGTTTGGTTACTTCCACATAGCGAAGGCCCATCCTGAAGGACTGAGTCACGTGTACCCCATGCTCAAGGCCTATCTAGCCGTGCTGTTGGCTTGTTACAGCCAAGAAAGGGTTACATTTATGGCGCCCAATGTGGGGCGGAGCCATCCTTGAACAGGGCGGAGCCATTATCTTGAGGGTGCTGAGCTGGTGTGCATGTACCTTTAAAATTTGCTGACAGGCTGCCGGAGTCGATAGGAAAAGGCGCCTGTGGATGCTGATCGTGAATTCTACGTTGTGTTTGGCCATGGGTTCGGGCTTGAAGGTTCCCCCGAGAGTACCCATTGGCTGTTGAAGCCGTCAATCAATCGCTGTGGATTTTGGCGCGCTTCTGTGAGATCCCGCGGGAAGTCACGCTTGTTGACGAGACTTCGCGGAGCGTCGGCCATTTTGTGACAGACCTCGGACCCAGATGCAAGCGAGACATGCTGCCTGATTGGGAGTTGGTAAGCGGCTGCTACCACTGAGGACTGCAACCGGATAAGTTCCAGATGACCGCGGCTGCGGACGGGATTGCTGTGAGAGGGGGGTAAGCAAGCCATTTCCCCCGGGTGTTACTGCGGCGGCGGAACACCCCAACTATAGTGACTTTCCATAGACCCTGCTTTATCGTCTGGAGAGATGGCGGATAAAGGCTGGGAGGGTGGGAGAAATCTAAGGTGCAAGGTTATGCCCGGATTTCCCACTGGTTGGTCACCCCCTATGGACTCCTAAGGACAGAGACACTTAGGGGGGATGACCATGTCTGTTGCCCAAAAAGGTGGGACAGAAGTGGACTAAATAAAGCTGATGTTGGGTGGGGTGTGTTTTTAACAATTGCCTGCACCTACTGACTTTTTCTCCTTTACAGCCAAGCACACGATGGGGTTGTAAGTGGTTGAGAAATTGTAACATGTTTTGTCCACAGGAACCATTGTACCTGGTATGCCTCAGGAGAGGGTACCTGAAGAGGATGTTTGGTACTGTGTGTTGTACATGATTTTTGCACTGATTTGAAATGTGTATGTTTGAACCATTGCCGGGACGGAATGGGTTTTCCCCCGGGTGAATGTAGGGATCCATAGGGTTAACTAGTCCCTATGGCTTTAAACCCTGCAGCTTCCTGGTTTTGTGCTGTTACTGGGCAAAGACCCCTGTATCAGTTTTGAGTTCAGATGTGTGATTATTGGTTCACAGGGAGACCACTCCCTTGGCACTCTGATATAGTGTTAGCAGGGGGGTGGGTCTGCCTCTTTGGCTGCCTGTGTTCACAGGGGAAGGAGCACTGTGCTGGAGGCAAAGGAACTAGGCCCCCAGTAAAGCCATGTGCCCCAGAGTGTGGTCAGCCACTCTGGTGAAGTCGGGGACAGGGACCCCGTGAATGAGGACCAGTTAGATAGCAAGTTTTGTGGAGCACTTTCTAGGAAAGTGAGATAGTGAGGGAAGAGAGCAGTTTGGCTCAGAGGAAAGTAGCTGTGGGAGTCCCAGACAGGCATTGTTGCCTTACTGTAGGGCCACGGTTTAGACCTAGGAGGCAGGTAGATTGAACCCTGATCCAAAGTTGCCGTGGGGCCTGAGGAGTGTGGTATCCAGCTGACTGTTCCACAGAGTGAGCAACTGAACCGGTGGCACTGATCCTGCCTGGCTCAAGGGGAGTTGGGAGGAGCGGGTGTGCACCCTCTCTGTGCTGTCCTCAGAGAAAGCTATGCTAACTGATGTGTGAGTATATTGTATAACCCTGCAAGTTACTGTCTCTGACAATAAACCAGTTCTACTGTTAAACTGCAAGAACCTTCTGGCGCCCATTTGTTATTCTGCACTGCACACAGCTACAGTGGGTTGTAGTTGCACTACACCATAGCTCTGTTTGGTTACTTCCACATAGCGAAGGCCCATCCTGAAGGACTGAGTCACGTGTACCCCATGCTCAAGGCCTATCTAGCCGTGCTGTTGGCTTGTTACAGCCAAGAAAGGGTTACAGCAGCAAGAGAGGTGTAGTTGCACAACACCCTCACCTTCCTCTTCCACTTAGCGAAGGCCCATTCTGGGTAAGAGAGTACAGTGTAACCCATGTTCTACTGGTACCAGTCTGGGAAGGCAGCTATTGAGCTGAAATAGAGGTTACAGCTATTTGTGTTGGGGGTGGGGGAATCACCTGCTCAAATCAACATGAGCCTTAGTTGCCACTCACTACTGCTGTGACAAATAAAAGAAAGGAGCATTTCTTTTGTAAGTGGGCAACTAATTTCCCTGTAAATAAAAACTTTTTTTTTGAGAAGTTGTTTGGTATTTCTTGTTTATGGGATTAAAGATTGTAGGTACTTATAGGAAAAGTAATTGGTAATGATTTGTCCCCGGACTTGACTCCCTCAGGCACCTCGGTCAGGATCTTGGGGATGGATGGGGTCATCCAGGTCCTCAGCCACATTGCCTGGTAAGCCATGCCGGTTCGCCAGATTGTGCAGTACAGCACACGCAGCCACAATATTGGAAACTTTGGAGGGGCTGTACATAAGGTTCCCACGCAACTTATGCAGGCAGCGGAAGCGGCTTTTAAGGACCCCAAATGTCAATCACAGACCACGCTTTGACATGTGCTTCATTAAAAGCCCACTCGGCCTGTGAACGCGGCCTGTGAATGGGGGTGATGAGCCACTGACAGCACGGGTAGCCAGCATCTCCTGAAATAAAATAATATGTAATAAGATGCTGCAAACAAATCAGCTGCTTCCACTCTCCCTGTGTCAAAACAGGGCCCTTTTGCAACAGATGTGACAGTGTGAGACTGATAGGTGACACTACAAGCAGCTGCTTTGACTCTCCCAGTGGCAAAAGAGGGCACTTTACACATTGCATTACAAGCTTATGGCAGGCAGGGCCTGGTTTGACAGTGTGAGACAGAAACCAAATGTGGGCAAGTTGTGCTAGAGGTGACACAAATACTTATCTAACAGCCACCCGTGAGGCATTTGTCCGGTTTCAAAATCACCATAAAGCCCTGCCTTAGGGTGTAAGGACTGCCTTAGGGTGTAAGCATCATCAGAGGAGCCGGGGAACCCAGACACAATGCTCAGAATATTCATACGGCTATCACACACCACTTGCACGTTAAGGGAGTGGTAGCTCTTCCTGTTGCGGAAAATTTGCTCCCTGTCTTGGGGGGGTTTAATGCCACATGGGTGCAATTGATTGCACCCAACACATTGGGGATGCCACTTACGCCATAAAACTGCCTTTTCATGGTGTTCCACTCGTTTCAGTTTTTGGGAAATGAGATGAAATTCCCAGACACTGAGTGGATGGCGTCCAGGACCTGGCCAAGGCACCCTGAAAAGGTGGGCTGTGACACCCCCCCATAAACCCCCCCAACCCTCTGGAAACTGCCAGTGGCCAAAAAATGAAGGGAGCACAACAGTTTCACAATACCAGGAAAAGCACGGCTTCAGCGAGTCAGTAGCTACAGGGAAGCCTCCAATAGCTCATACAGGCTGGAGATTGCCGCCCTATTGAGCCTGTAGTGCCTGACCACTTCATCCTCACTTAAGCCGTCTAATGTGGCCCTTTCCCTGAAAATCCGATGGCACATCACTCTAGAAGGTTCAGGGACTTGCTGTTCCTCCTCCAAATCCAACAAAAAGCCCATAGCAAACTCCATCTTGCCTTTACACACACTCAAAAATCAAAATGTGCTCTGCCTAACGCCTCCCCCCAATTAGGTGTTAATATACGCACAGATTCGTGCACTAATTAGTGCATTTAACACTTCATGTACTTTTGTGAATCATGCGTTAGTATTCTTTTCATTCGATAATGCGCTATTTAACGCATGCAATATGCGGATTATCGCATGCAATATTACTTTGACGAATCGATCGGTATTTATCGCTTGCTTTTTAATGCAAAAAAAGCATAAGCATTGTTGCACTTTAGTGAATCAGCCCCTATGTGTTCTATGTATATATGTGCACTGGGAGTCACTTGGAAGGGTTGAACTTGATGGACTTTGGTCTTTTTTCAGCCCAACCTAAATATGTAACTACGGTTAATTCTGGTTCTCCTTCTGTGCAGTACTGGGCCACTAGCTAATGGGGACAACTAACCAGAATGGGCACTGGAACCTGGGGCTCTAACCTACTCTGGTCAGAGAAGGGGCCTGATTAATGAAAGTCCTGGTTCTTATGTAGTGATTCCCCAAGTCCCTAACTGGGCTGCTGTGGCTGGAGTGAAGGCCAATTGTACCAGGAACCTGAGGAGCCCACAGTTGGTACCAACCATGCACCCCAGGGGATCTCTCTCTCTCCCTGCTGCCACATCTGTGCCTGCTCTAGCCATACCCATGACATGCCAAGAACTTGCAAATTCAACTATAAATCGTACACAATTTTGGAAATTTTCCCAGGAGTATGTATATTTGGGGATAATACAATTTACTTGGAGCTGTATTGTTTGTATACCTCCTGCTACTCCTGGTGTATATGGGGTATCCAGTAAGTTACGCATCTTCCCATCAACCAAGTCAGTGTGTTTTGTTATAAGCCATGGGTTACTCTCTAGGTGGAAATTTGCCCAGTGTTTAAATTGTGCCTAGTGGTCGACAAAGGGGTATTGTGGGAGCGAGATGCACTCTGTGACAATAGGGACCTTCCATAAGGGTTCAGCCATAAGGATCCCCGTTAGTGCAATCCTCCCCCTCTTTAGTTGTAGCAGATGTAGATTTTCTTTTTTCCTTTATTTCCTATATGTGTTTAACTGTGCCTTTAAGGTTTGCAATTTACCTAAGTATTAGACGGTTTATTTATAACTCACAGAAATTACAGGTTCTGTTAGTATCTTGAGTGTTGTTTCTTGTCAAATAATAATTTCTTGTAAATGGCTGGGGTGTGCCACAGGTCCCTCTCCTACCTACCCCAAGTATGCGGTCTTTTGCCCCCATATTCTGCCTTTGGTACATTCCATAAATGTTTTAGATGTTTCCACAGAGCCTGGGTGCCATTGAGGCATAAATAAAGTACCTCAGTTGTATTTGCTAGTAATCCACTTATCTAGGAAACTTTCTTCACAGCCTGGGGTGAAACTTAAAGGTCCAACCTTTGGCCAAGGCCCTTCTCAAACGAACAACTTTAGGTCAGGGCATATTTGCCCCAAATCTCAAACTAACTGGCTTAGGTGTATCTAGGAGAACTATTGGCCATTTTAACTAGTTCTTAACCCTAACTAAACTTCAATTTGAGCCCCCAGCCACTGCTCACCCAGTGTTGGACTGGGCCACCAGGGCACCTGGAAAAAACCTAGCGGGCCCTGGTGGCCCAGACCCAAACCCCCAGGGCATGCCCGCAATCCTTTGGTCTCCCCCTGACACTCCACAGGTAAGTTTAATTTAGGTATGCTCGGGGGAGGGGGTCGGAGGGTGTTGGGGGAACCTGCAGGGGGTGGGGGCCATTGGGCAGAAGCCCTGGTGGACCCTGCACCCCCAGTTCAACCCTGTGGAAACCACTGGTGTAAGAATTGTTTATTTTGTTTATTATACCAGGCTTATACTATAGGGTCAGAGTCCGGGGGCAAGTCACAGTACCCCCCTCACAGAAGAACATACTAGGGTCTCTAACGGTCTCCAAGGAAACTTAATGTGGAAAAATTTAACCAAGCATGGTGCATGGTTGTCCCTAGCTGAAAACCAGCTCCTCTCCTCTGGACCAAAGTTCTTCCAAATACCTCTGATGTTGTGGGAATCCACAATTTCTTGAACCTGAACCTTTAGTGATGTTTACCAGTGTTGAAACCAGGAAAATTCCCAGTGGGCCCAGGTGTCAGTGGGCCCTCCTACTTCTAGCCACTTGGCCTAATTCATGGTCATTACTTATTTTTCTATGGGCACAAAGCAACTCAATATACAGAAGAACAGATTATAGTATGAAAAAATAAAAAAACTAGGAAAATATAGAGACTGAGTAAGAAGTGGATGAAAAATAGTTTGGAGAGTGGCCCCTGGTCTAAGGTTTTTTGGTGGGCCCCTGGGGCCCCAGTCTGACACTGACCATCACTAGAGATCGGAGGAGGAGAGAAATCCAAGGAAAAGGCATTCTTGACCACAGATTTTAACAAAGATACATGGAAGGTGTTTGAGATGTAGGGAAAGTCCAGTTTAAACACACAGGATTAACAACCTCCTTGATCTTGAAGGGATCAATAAAACAGGGTTTTTATGTGGTTTTATTAAAAAACTTCACAAAAGAGAATTAACAGAACTCAGACCGACATGCCGGCCAATAATTACAAGTTACAACTAAAATTCACCCCCCCAGTCCACTGGCCAAATGTCCCGATGAAGATCCTGACATATGGACAAAAGCAGTCTCAGGCCTGGGAAGAGTCTATGATTCTGCCGTGGATTTCACCAGAAAACCATCAATAAGAGAAGAATCAATGGCTTTATCTTTAAACAGCTCCTTATAAAACTCAGCAACTACTGTCAAGATACCTGTTTTTGACTTTTGCAGTTGCCCTTAGGAGTCTAAGAAACCAGTAACCATCTTGGCATTCTCCTTCTCTCTACATTGCAGGGAGCAAGGAAGAGGCACTTAAATTCTGATATACTCAGTAGCCAGCCAGTATCCCCAATCTGAAGGGGAGGAGCAGGTTGGGGAATTTTATCGGCCGCCTACTTTTTTTTTTTTTTTGAAAAATGATTTTTATTGATATTAACAGAAAGAAAAATGGAGAATATTGTCACAATCTTTGCAAAGATTTTTTTCACGTTAATATCACAGGTTACAGTATTGAGTTTCTACTTTATATAATGCTCAAAATTCTAAACTATGTACAATAATACAGGTTTACAGATCAGTAACGTATAATAGAGACCAGTAGTGAGGTTACACTTTACTGTATTTGTGACAATTGATCATATTAGTACTTAGTTTTAAGTTATTGTATACCTATTCATAATTTAGAAAATGTACTTCCATGTTTAGTTAACCATGTTTGCCAGTTTTTATAGAATTTTACAGGATCGCCCATATATTTTTGATATAAGCCTTCCATCGTTGCTTGTGATTTAACTCTCTCTATTACCACTTGTAAACTTGGGGGTTGCGAAGCTTTCCAATTCCTAGCTATGGAGTATCTGGCTGCTGTCAGGATGTATGTATGTATAATTTTATTTATAAAGCGCTACTTATGTACGCAGCGCTGTACAGTAGAATACATTAATACAAACGGGGTTAATAAGATAAAAGATAAATACAAAGTATAACAATAAATACAAATAAATACAAGATACAGTTACAGTTGCAATAAGTTAAGAGTCAAAGACACAAGAGGATGGAGATCCCTGCCCCGTAGAGCTTACAATCTATGTGGGAGACGACCGTTCTACTTTCACGAGGTAGGGAAT
The DNA here is from genome assembly GCF_000004195.4 of Xenopus tropicalis. Lineage (NCBI taxonomy): Eukaryota > Metazoa > Chordata > Amphibia > Anura > Pipidae > Xenopus > Xenopus tropicalis. The sequence continues at coordinate 149,666,823 of NC_030682.2, read as the reverse complement.
CTAGGCTCATATTTAATAGGGCCAATTCAGGTGATAGACTCATGTTGTATGGGACTGTTCTCTGAATTAAATTGGATACATCCTCCCAGAACCCTTTTAAAGTTGGGCATACCCACCACATATGATAAGTATCTGCTTTTTGGCCACAGCCTCTCCAACACAGATCTGAGTAGGTTGTCGACATTTTAGAGAATTTAGCAGGCGTTAGGTGCCATCTTAGGAAGATTTTCCTACTTAGTTCAGTATGATTTATACATTTGGAAGCCTTTTTGGGCCATTTCAGAGCTTGTTGCCACTGATCCCAGTTAAACTCTTTTGCTAAGTCTTTTTCCCATTTGAGAAGATACGCAGGTTTCTCATTATCTGTTGTATCATTCAGTAACTTATAACATAGAGAAATTCCCTTTAGCTTAATACTAAAAGCATTCAAATACTGTTGGAATGCTGATATTCCTTTTGTAGTAATAGACAGAAATGGGTGAACTAGGTGTCTAATTTGGAGGTACAGGTATCGGACCCCTTATCCGGAAACCCGTTATCCAGAAAGCTCCAAATTACGGAATGCCCGTCTCCCATAGACTCCATTTTAATCAAATAATTCAGAATTTTAAAACTGATTTCCTTTATCTATGTAGAAATAAAACAGAACCTTGTAATTGATTCCAACTAAGATATAATTACCCCTTATTGGGGGCACAACAGCCCTATTGGGTTTATTTCATGGTTAAATGATTCCCTTTTCTCTGTAATAATAAAACAGTACCTGTACTTGATCCCAACTAAGATATAATTACCCCTTATTGGGGGCAGAACAGCCCTATTGGGTTTATTTCATGGTTAAATGATTCCCTTTTCTCTGTAATAATAAAACAGTACCTGTACTTGATCCCAACTAAGATATAATTACCCCTTATTGGGGGCAGAGCAGCCCTATTGGGTTTATTTCATGGTTAAATGATTCCCTTTTCTCTGTAATAATAAAACAGTACCTGTACTTGATCCCAACTAAGATATAATTACCCCTTATTGGGGCAGAACAGCCCTATTGGGTTTAATGGTTAAATGATTCCCTTTTCTCTGTAATAATAAAACAGTACCTGTACTTGATCCCAACTAAGATATAATTACCCCTTATTGGGCCAGAACAGCCCTATTGGGTTTATTTAATGGTTAAATGATTCCCTTTTCTCTGTAATAATAAAACAGTACCTGTACTTGATCCCAACTAAGATATAATTACCCCTTATTGGGCCAGAACAGCCCTATTGGGTTTATTTAATGGTTAAATGATTCCCCTTTCTCTGTAATAATAAAACAGTACCTGTACTTGATCCCAACTAAGATATAAATAATCCTTATTGGATGCAAAACAATCCTATTGGGTTTAATTAATGTTTTATTGATTTTTTAGTAGACTTAAGGTATTGAGATCCAAATTACGGAAAGACCCCTTATCCGGAATACCCTTGGTCCCGAGCATTCTGGATAATGGGTCCTATACCTGTATAGGAAAAAGTTATGTTTAGGAATTTGGTATTTTTTAACTATTTTTTGGAAGGGCCAGATTGTATTATTTTCCAGAATATCGCTTACTCTATTAGTTCCGTTATTTATCCAAGTCTTGAGATCAGGGACTTGGAGAATTGTTTTAATAGCTGACATAGGTAAATCCATTATTTTTTGCTTCCACCATCTTTCTTGAGATACCACTTGGCCCCAAGTTTGTAGCATAAATGTTGTTGTAGACAGTGCCTTAATTTGAACCCTTTAAACCCCAAGACCGTAGCTCCTACGTGCTGGCAAAAAAAGTCGCTAAGTGCCCAGCACGTAGGAGCTACGTTTTACACTAAGCCAGCGCGTTCTCTGCACTCACTGATCAATGTGAGTGCAGAGACGCGCTGCCAGCCCCACAACCTCCTAGGCAATGTGCTCACCGGCCCTGGACGTCCTCTGCCGCCTCCGATCGTCCCCAGACTGACCCCAAGTCGCAGCGATGTCATCAAGACGTGCCTGCTGCATGGGGTATTTAAATCCTGCCCCTGGCGCCGCCCTCTCACTCTTGGAGCCTCGTGGACCTGCTTGCAGCCCCCTGCGACCCTCCAGCACAGAGATCTGCCTGCCTGCCTTTGAGATCTGCCCCAGGTACATTTTTTTTGCACCATTTACACACTTTACACCATTTACACTATTGTAATTTTTTTTTGCTGATTTTATTTTTTTTGCAGTTTCCACTTTCTTTTTTTTTAAACTTTTTTTACACTTACACACACATATACACACCTGTACACACACTCACTTCTTTTGCAAGTGTGCACACATACATATTTTTTACTTTGCCATTATTTTTTTAGCCTTTACACACTTATCACTGTTTGATCAGTTTTATTTTATATTATTGATTTCATTTGTTCATTGCTTTTGTTTCATTGCTTTTTCAGTTCTGCATTGTACTTTATTTTCTGTTTTACTTGTTTTACGCTTTTTTTTTTTTTGCTTATTCTGGATTGTTCCTGATTGTTCTTGGTCTTCACTGTCCTTGGTTGTTTTTTTTTTTTTTTAGGGAGATCTAGAGTTCAAGGGAGGGGTGGGGGATTCTTTGCCAGATTTGTTTATCTTATCTGTTTTTTTTTCTACTCTCTGCCTTGCCTGTGTTGCTGTAGTTTGTCTGGCTTCTGATCATATTGTGATTTACTCGATTTTTTGTGTGACTGATTGGGGGCATTTATTAGTGTTATATTAGTTTTGAAAATATTTTGTTGGCAACATGGCTAGAAAGTTGTTCTCAGTTGAAGAGGCTGCTGCACTGTGCATGGCCTCTAGCTCGGAGGAGTTCAGTGACTCTGATTCTGAGTACGTGCCCCCTGATTCAGAGAGTGACTCCTCTACTGAGGAGTTGGGGTATAGTAGTAGCACGGTTAGTGCTCTTGAGGAGCCCAGGGAGATGGAGGTAGAGGAGAGTGTTCCAAATGAGGGAGAGGGTGATAGGGCTGATGCTGCAGCTGGAGGAGAGCCTGTGTGGGGGCCTCCTTGTAATTTTCCCCCTGAGATTCCCCCATTTACTGCAGTCGCTGGTGTTAAGGTGGACACCAGGAATTTTGAACCAGTTGACTTTTTTCAATTATATATTACTGAGGGCATCCTACAGGATATGGTCCTCTATACAAATTTATACGCCGAGCAATACCTTGCCCATAATCCCCTACCTAGGTATGCTCGAGCGCAGGCATGGCATCCCACTGACATTGGCAACATGAAAAAGTTCTTGGGACTCACTTTAGCTATGGGTCTCATAAAAGCCAATTCCTTGGAGTCCTACTGGGATACCTCTACTGTGTTGTCTATCCCTGTTTTTTCTGCCACCATGCCGAGAAACCGGTATCAGCTACTGCTCCGGTTTCTGCATTTCAATAACAATGCAACGGCAGTACCCCCTAATGTGCCCGGCCATGACAGGCTGCATAAATTGAGGCCCCTTATAAATAGCCTGTCTGAGCGGTGTGGAGAAGTGTATACCCCTTCCCAAAACATTTGTATAGATGAGTCCCTTCTCCTCTTCAAAGGGCGCATCGCATTTCGGCAGTACATCCCAAGCAAGCGTGCCCGCTATGGGATCAAATTTTACAAACTGTGCGAAAGCATTACGGGGTACACCAGCTATTTCATGATTTATGAAGGCAAGGACTCCCAATTAGACCCCCCTGGTTGTCCCCTTGATTTGACTGTCAGTGGCAAAATTGTATGGGAGCTCATCTCTCCACTTTTGGGCCAAGGTTACCACTTATATGTGGATAACTTTTACTCTAGTATCCCCTTGTTCACTGCCCTATATTGCTTAGATACCCCAGCCTGTGGTACTATAAATCGTACCCGAAAGGGACTGCCCAGGGATCTGGGCAGCAAAAAACTTAATCGTGGAGAAGTTTATGTCCTCAGAAATGATGAGCTCCTTGCCATAAATTATTATGACACAAAAAACGTATTCATGCTGACGACAATCCACGATGAGTCAGTAACTGTGGTACAGAGAGTTGGTAGCCCCCTAAAACAAAACCTCTCTGTAGCAGGGAATACAGCAGGTACATGGGTGGCGTTGACAGAACTGATCAACTCCAACATTACTACAACGCCATTCGAAAAACAAAGGCCTGGTATAAAAAAGTTGGTATATACTTAATTCAAATGGCCCTTCGAAATTCATACGTTGTATATAAGGCAGCAGTACCAGGCCCCAAATTATCCTACTACAAATACCAGCTGCAGATAATCCCTGCCCTGTTGTTTAGTGGCGTAGAGGAGACAGAGCCTGAGATGCCCCCTAGTGACAATGTGGCCCGATTGATTGGGAAGCACTTTATTGATACGCTTCTATGGGGTGCCGTTTGTCCAAAGTACATTTTGTCTACATAAATACATTCTATAAACAAAGGACATTCCCCAGGACACAGAATAAATGTGTGGCCATATACACTGGTTACAAATATACAAAAGACATAGTTCTGCGAAAATAATACATTTTATGCACAAAAGAATATAATTATATTACAAACTCCATTCTGTAAATTTTAACAAGCATTCTGTCTCACAAATGTATAACATCCATACAGCAGAACAAGTTTTTTACAGAATGAATTATGTAAAACAGAACTTTGCACAAAATATATAATGGTGTAACTGACTAGCTTATTCCAAGCTAGATTTTATGACAAAATAGATGCTTGTTACAAAAAGGAAGATTCTATAGCACAAAAATCATTCTATCAACAAAATGAATACTCAGTTCCACAAAACTGATAAAATATCCATTCTGTGAAACAGCACTGTCAGTCAAATTACTGAACCAATAGGAAGCAAGTATATTCATTATCCAATAACATGCAAGTTTCAATTGAAGTCCATTTACTGGTCTTTCTTCCCACTGTTTGAATTGTTTCTATAAAGTGTTGACCCTGCCTCCCCCCCCCCCACACACACAAAGGACGATTTGTTTGTAGGATGTATTTAACAAGGTAAAAAACTGCCAGCTCTGCCCCACATGGCTGCACCATCCCCAGTGTATAGATGTGTGGCCTGATATAGAGGCGCCCTCTAATGGCTACTGTGGTGCATAGCAATAACCATTAACAAAGAACAAACACTCTTAAAAGGGCAGCTGTTAAACTCTACAGGTTCTTAAATGGAATGTCTTACAGGTGAATGAGAACTATAAGGGTGAAGACACACAGAGTTACCAGTAGCAGCTACTTTTTCACGGCTACTAAACACCAGAAAATCCCCTGCTATAGACAATACTGAGAATTCCCTCTGCTAAAACACACGTAGAGACAGTTATGAGTAAATGATCAGTATTGTCTGTTTTAGTAGCCATTACAAGTAGCTGCTACTAGTAGCTCTGTGTGTCTTCACCCTAATTCTGTACTGATTCTGCGGCACAAACTGATCTAATGATGTGTCTCTGGATTGTGCAGCTAAAAATAAATCTAGAATAAAGCATTTTAAAACATAAATATAATACCTTCAGGTAAGTATAATAGGCCTAATTATGATTGCCCCCCCCTTTTATTTTATTTTTTTAGAAAGATTCTTGCTCAAGCTAAGGGAGTGGGAGTAGGACCCTGAGGGGCAAATTGGTGACATGGAGGGGATGAAACAGCAATGTAGGGGGAGGAGGAGGAGGGACCAGTGATATAGGTGGGCAGGCTGGGGGCGGAGCCACAGAAACCATGGGCAATAACAACCTGGCTTGATTAGGGATTTTGGGCAGGTTGAGGTTAGGCTGGAGAATGACAGGTAGACTGGTAAATTCCCAATACTGGCCCCGGCCTTACCTGGTATTTTACTAGCTAGACTGGCAAATTACTGGCCGGGTAGCAACCCTACCCCTGACAAGTCAATAAAACACAAGATATGAATAGCATTATTTCAAATAAACTCTAACATTAGCAGAATAACCACTCATGTGGGGCCCCTCAATATAGTACAATATTCAGATATTTATGGTAGCAGTGTAACTCAGTATATGTGAGACACTTACACCAGTGAGTAGAGCACAAACCCATATAACATAAGCTCCTCCCCCCAAGGATACCAGCTGACTCATATCTTTATACTGCAATATGAAGTTGCACAAGTTTGTATAATTCCCCCACTGTAGCAGTGACCCTAATAAGCTTTGTAGGTGATTGTTAGGCTCCAATGTCTGCCCTCCTCCTAGCTGTAATATTGCAGCAGTTAGCTGATAGCGCTTTATTAATAATGTGCTTAGCTATAGTTCAACTACTACATAATATGCATAGCCATGTGATTCAGCCACTTCAGAACTTGATGCAGACAGGCTGGTTGTACAGTATGATGTGTAGGCCTTATGTGTAGTATCCCAGTTAGCTGTAGTTCAACTACAACACACATCAGTACTATGTGCAAACAAAATGGAGGGATCAGTTACATATTGGTACTTCAGGAGGATCATCAATTATTTATATGATGTATTATGCGTGTGCGTGGTGTTGCACTGGGGTGTCCAGGGTCCAGCAGGGCTGCTGCCCCAGGAGCCCCTCACCTCAGTTGCCAACTTCTCCCCCGCTGCCAGCCTTCACCCCCACCCTGTGTGTATACTGCGTACCCCCTTCTTCCTCCTTGCAGCCACTATTGGGGTTGGGGGTGGTGCGCCAAAGTGGGGCCCACTGGGATTTTTTTTCCCTGTGGCTACATAGTGTAGTAGTTAAACTGTGGATAAGTAAATTATTAAGAGACTGCTGTAAGCTAACTAGTACGTATGTATGTATGTAGCGTGTGTGTGTGAACACTTTATAGACAAATTAAAACAGTGGGCAGATCAGTAAATTGACTCCAGTTAAAACCTGCATATTATTGGATAATGAATATGCTTGTTTCTTATTGGTTCATGAATTTGATTGACAGTGTTGTTTAACAGAGTGGATATTTTATCAGTTTTGTGGAACTGTGTATTCATTTTGTTGATAGAATGAATTCTGTGCTATAGAATATTGCTTTCTGTTACACGCATCTATTTTGTCATAAAAATCTAGCTGGAATATGCTAGCCAGTTACACCATTAAATATTTTGTCAAAGTTTTGTTTTACATTATTCATTCTGTAAGCAACTTTACACATAACTGTTTTTTTGTATGGATGTTATACATTTGTGACAGAAAGCTTGCAAAAATTTAAAGAATGGAGTTTGTAATATAATAATATCCTTTTGTGCACAAAATTGATTTTATTCTCATTCTTCACTAGAAATATATCTTTTGTATATTTTTTACCAGTGTTTATATCCACACTTTAATTCTATCTACTGGGGATTGCTTTTTGTATATAGAATGTATTTTTATAGACAAAATGTACTTTGGACAAACGGCACCCTATACGCTTCCACCAACACCTTGAAAAGTGTTTGCCCAAAAAAAAGCAGCAGGGCCAGAACTAGGGGTAGGCAGAAGAGGCAGCTGCCTAGGGCGCAACGATGGAGGGGCGCCAGGCAGGAGCCTCTCCTGCCTACCCCTATAGCTACTTTGTCATTGCCATTGGCAATGACTGAACTAACCGCCCCGCCCCCCCTGCACCTCCTCCTGTGCATTGGCGCACATGCGCCGTTCAGGGAGGTGGGGAGGTGGGCGGAGTTTGCCGACCAGGTTGCCTAGGGCGCCCGGTCGGCTTGGCCCACCCCTGTCTTGCAGAGTGTGCCGTAAAAGGGGTATAAGACGAGATACACGGTACTACTGCCCTAAGTGCCCTCGCAACCCCGGGTTATGTCTCAAACAATGTTTTGAGATATACCATACTCGGCTGCACTTTTGAAAGGGTAATAAATTGTTGTGCATTTATTATAATTAGGGATGTAGCGAACATCGCCAAAAATGTTCTCGAACCCGTTCGTGGACTTTCGCCAAAACTCGTGAATATTCGCGAACTTTGCGAACCCCATAGACTTCAATGGGAAGGCGAACTTTAAAACCCAGAAAAGCCGTTTCTGGCCAGAAAACTGATTTTAAAGTTGATTAAAGGGTGCCACGACCTGGGCAGGGGCATGCAGGAGGGGGATCAAGGGCAAAAAATTCTCTGAAAAATACTTTGTAAAAAAAAGCCAAAAAAAAAACCGCAAGCTATTCCTATGTATACGCAAAGGCGAAAAACCGAAGCGAAAAAACGCAGCGGAAAAAACCGAGGTAAAAAAACGTGGCGCAAAAAAACCGCGGCGAACCCAAAATGGTGAACATCGCCAAAAGTTCGCGAATTTGCGGACTTGCGAACACCCGATGTTCGCGCGAATTAGTTCGCCGGCGAACAGTTCGCTACATCTCTAATTATAATTATTGGCATCCCGCTTTGTGCAAAATTAATATAATAGCCTTATGGTTTATGTATTCAGGTCAGAATTTTCTTTTAGGTTTTATGTTGTGGTTAGTTTGGGTGTTTCCTTACCTAAAATGTTATGTTAGGTTATGTATAGCCAACTGAGGTGTTGCGTGACGGACTGGGCCCCTAAAAATTTGTGGCGCGTGATAATCATGATGTTTCATCTCCCCTGCTGATGCCACAAGGTTTTGTTTTTACTGACACCCCATAAGCGACCCTTTCAGGGCAGTTGCTATGGCTATATGTATTTCTGGGTGACATTTTAGGTTTTACTAGTGTACAGTATTAGGTCTCCATGGAATATTTTTTTTAATTATTTTTGCACAGTTAGGGTCTTTGTTTGCAGTAGTGAAAAGAAAGTTAAAGTTTGTTGGTAGATGGGAGTTAACATTTCAACACTTATGCTAATTGTAGCCTTTCTCCTTATTATGAGTAATAGTATTGTGCTCATGGCATAGCTCTTTTGGTTGGAGAGAAACTGGCGAATTCACAACTCATTAGCTCAGCTTTCAATGCAGATATTGAGGCCTTTATTTTGGGCAATATATATTTTGTTCTTGGTGCAGGCATTCAACTTTTTTCAGAATTGTGGTGCTATGCAACTTATGTAATAGATTACGGCACTGTGTATGGGGGCACTGTGTATGGGGGTACTGTGTATGGGGGCAATGTGTATTGGGGGCACTGTGTATGGCGGTACTGTGTATGGGGCAATTGGGGGCACTGTGTATGGGGGCAATTGGGGGCACTGTGTATAGGGGGTACTGTCTTTGGGGGCAATTGGGGGCACTGTCTATGGCTGCACTTTCTATGGGTGCATTGTGTATGGGGGGACAAAACTGGTACATAGTTATAACTCACTTATAACTGACTGCCTTATCTTATTTTTATTAGATAGTACAATATAGCACATTTGCGTTTGATCCCGCCATTTCAACTATATATAAGGAGTATTTTTTCTTTTTTCAAAAATTGGGTGTGGAAATTGGGGCCACAAAAGTGGGCACGCACAAAAAATTGCCGCGCTGCGCACACCAAATCTTTTTGTCCCTCTTTTCATTTTTTAAATGTTGAGAGGTATGCTTTAGCTAATGCCAGGGCTGAACTAGGGGTAGGCAGAAGAGGCACCTGCCTAGGGTGCAACAATTGGGGGGGTGCCAGGCAGAAACCTCTCCTGCCTAACCCTAGCCCGCGCTCCCTTCTCTTGCCCCCGCCGGTTGTCATTACTCGGTGGGGGCAATGACTCCCTTTCACCACCTCCCCGCATCACCCGAAGATTTGCAGGAATACAGATGAAGCTATACAGTCAAAAGATGTTCAACTAAACAGATAAAGGTAAATAGAATATATTTTGGGGCTAAATTGGGCAGGTTTTTTTAGTTGTTATGGCAATTTCGGGGAGAAATCTAACTTTGGATCATTTTTTTTCTTTATTTCAGGCCAAATCGCAAACTTCTACGGAGAACTGCGTCCACAATTCTGCATGCAGGAAAGCAAGAATGGCGCTGCTGAATAGCCACAGGTGTGCACTTTCAGAAAACATATAGTTTGTGGGGGTATTTCACAGGTAAGGGGGTGTTTAGATTGAAAAGCTGCATGGTGTGCACTTGGAGCGCAGCTCCAAACTTTCGAGCTGAAATTGCTCTTATGTATTGCCCCTGTTTTGGGCTGTTTGGAGGCCGTGTCTTTAGGTGCACCCATGCATGTGGGGTATCGTTTTACTCGGAATAACTTGTTCTTTTACAACCTGCCTTCATTTGAAAATTTTCATTGGTGTTTTATTCTCAAATTATTTTGGACTTCGTGACTGTGATAGTGTTTCAGAAAAAAATAAAAATAAAAATATGGTATATGTTTTTACGCTATCTGTACGACAGAAGCTACATTTAGAGCAAAAACTACACCACAAATAAAAATATAGAGGTGGGCAGTTTCTAAAAATGTGTGACTTATTGGGGTATTCAATTTCTGTCATAAGATATGCCATGTTAAAATAGAGACGGCCTTTTCACTTTTTTTTAATGTAAAATTGCACAAAATGCTGTTTTATTATTGAGGTGTCTTCTGGACAAGAAAAGTGGGTTACTAATACATATTTGGTATAGTTTGATTCAGCAGAATCGGGGCTTTTACAAACAGTAAAATTTTTGTCAGTTAATGTAATCGTTCTTGGAAAAAAAACACAAAATAAAAATACTTTTTTCTTTATTTCACTTTTTTTTAACATATTTCACTCAAAAAATGTGTTTAATCTCCAGAAAAAGTACAAAATGTTACTACAATGTTCAAGCCCAATTCGTTCCGGAAAAAACGATATATAACATGCTTTATTTCATGTAGGTTTTCTTGTCAAGAAACCGAAGCAAATGTAATGAGTGCAAAATGTCTAAAAACAGCTTGGCAGTAGATATTCACTTTTGGGACAAATCAGCTGGCAGTGAAAGGGTTAAAATTTGGTTGTATGGTTAGTGCCTACATAATATCCTGTACTGTGTTATTGTATACATAAGCATTCTCCATTTCTACCCAAAGTTTATGCGTTTCGTTATTCCAGCAGTTTTTACTGTGTTCCAAGATAGTAGCTTTCATGTAAGATTCAATATTAGGGACCCCCATACCTCCTTTATCCATTGATTTGTATAAGTATGCCCTTTTCATTCTTGGATGTTGACCGCCCCATATGAGGTCTTGAAAGATTCCCTGAAGTTTTTTAACTATTTCGGTGGGTAACCTTAAAGGAATTGTTCTCATTATTTACAACACCTTAGGTAGTAGCATAGTTACATAGTTACATAGTTACATAGGGTTGAAAAAAGACCAGTGTCCATCAAGTTCAACCCATCCAAGTAAACCCAGCACACTTAACCCACACCTACCAATCTATACACTCACATACATACACTATATATACAACCACTAGTACTAACTGTAGATATTAGTATCACAATAGCCTTGGATATTCTGATTGATCAAGAACTCATCCAGGCCCCTCTTATAGGCATTAACAGAATCTGCCATTACCACATCACTAGGAAGGGCATTCCATAACCTCACTGCCCTCACCGTGAAAAACCATCAGCATCATTTTAACCAAATTAATTATTGCAATCCATGAGAATTCTGTCTGGGAGTAAATATTAATTTCTGCTTTGAGGGAAGATAACAGACTTGTATAATTCAGATGGGAGATTTGTGCTAAAGGATAAGTTAGCTGTATGCCCAAGTATAAAATTGAGTTTTTGCACCAGTTATAAGGAAATTTAGTTTGTAGAGATTTAACCAGATTCTCCTGCAAGCCCATGTTTAAGATCATACATTTCCCTTCATTAACTTTGTAATATGAAATTTGCGAGAAGGATGCAATGGTATCTTATATAGCAACTAATGTCTCTTTCGGGTTACTAATTACCAACAGTACATCATCTGCAAATGAACTTATTTTGTGGGTTCTGGTGCCCACCTTTATTCCAGATATATTGATATTATTTCTAATTGCTGCAGCCAAGGGCTCCATTACTAGGGCAAAGATTAAGGGAGATAATGGGCATCCTTGCCTTGTACCATTAGATATCTTAAACTCTTTTGATGTAAAACCCGATGCCAATACTTTAGCTGTTGGGTTAGAATATAGAGACATAATAGCATTCAGTATGGGGCCTTGGAATCCTAGGTATTTTAACAAGGATTGTAAATATCCCCAATGTACTCTGTCAAAGGCTTTCTCAGCATCTAGCGCTAGTAGTAGAGATGTTGTTGAGCGAGCTTCCACTAATTCTATTAGGTTTATAATTCTCCTAGTTGCATCTGGAGCTTGCCTCCCTTTAACGAACCCTACTTGGTCATTTTGAACTAAGTGGGGAATTATATCAATTAGCCTAGCAGCTAAAATTTTTGCAAACAATTTAGTGTCGGAATTAAGTAATGATATTGGTCTAAAATTACTTGGTCTATCTGGTTCCTTTCCCGGTTTTGGTAAGGTAACTATGGTGGCCTGTAAAAATTCCGTTGGGAATGATTTTTGCCTTATTGCAAGATTAAATGCTTTAGCTAAATAAGGTAGAAGCGATTCGCTGAATTTTTTGTAGTGCTCATTAATGAGACCATCTGGGCCTGGAGATTTATGTGCTTTCAGAGATTGGATAGCTGCTTTGACTTCTGCATTTTGTAAAGGAAGGTTTAATTGTTCTAATTGCGAAGGTAAAAGTTTGGTTAAGTTGAGTTTACATAAGAAAGAGTCGATCTTGCTTTGTATAGGTTGTATGGTATAAACAGGTCATGATAATATTCTGCAAATACGTCAGCTATATTTTTAGGGTTGTATTCTTTTTGATTTTTAGAATTTATAATGAAGGAGATTCTTTGTTTGGCTTGTTTAATCTTTATTCTATTGGCTAGTAATGCTGAGGCTTTGTCACCTTGATGGTAATAATTCAGTTTTAGAGCTTTATAGTTTTTTAATTGTTTTTGCGTAGCTATTTCATTAATTTCTTGTTGTAAGAGTCTGATTTGCTTGCTGATAATTGTGGAGGGTTTGGATTTATTAAGTTGTTCTAGGTTATAAAGCTGATTAACGCTCAAACACTGAAAACAAACAATAAATCAAAATCTTACTCAAAATCTATCTAATGAAAACTAAAGTGTATAAAGAAAATTAATGTAAACGATAACATTCGTACCAAATTAAACAATAAGGTCCGGGTGTGAATACCCCGAACCTAACACAGGTATATAGAGCTAAGGCTCATGAAGTCCAATAGTAATCAATTCCACTCACCCAGGTCCCAAAATGGTTCAGGTGCTCAGGGCCCCAAACCCGTAGCCAAGGTAGTGAATCCAGTAGTCAAACAAAAGAAGCTCCAAGCACACCGGATTAAAAAGGTTAAAACTTCATCTTTATTAGTCCATTAAGATGCGGGTACCTAACGTGTTTCGTGCGCGTGCGCACTTAATCATAGGCATGTAAAGCTGATTAAGGAGATTAAGTTGGTGTTTCATTCTCTCTCGTTTAAATCTGGCTCCTACTTGAATCGCTATGCCTCTTATATAAGCTTTATGTGCTAGCCATATTGTTAAGTCGGAAGTTTCATTATTATCATTGATCAAAAAGTATTCATCTAAGTTACTCTGAAGTTCTTTTACAAATTGATTGTTATTCAACCAGAATCCATTTAGCTTCCAGTTGGATGTATGTCTAAAGTTAAATTGTTCTTGTATGGTGGCTGTTATTGGCGCATGGTCAGACCATGTGATGTGGCCTATTTTGGTTTGTTTTATATTTTATAATAGCCATTTATCTGTTAAGATAAGGTCTATACGAGAGTACATCAAATGGACCGAGGAGAAAAAGGTAAAATCTTTTTCCCCCTGGTGCTGACATCTCCATACATCAAACAGCTACTCTTTTTTTAGGGTTGGTGCCAGGGTAGAGCCTTTGCGTTTTTTAGTTGGGGAGCAATCATTTGAGGGATTAACTGTTTTATTAAAATCTCCACATATTATCAAGGATCCTTGTTGTTCTTTTTTTGCCATACTAATGATCTTATCTATAAATTTTATTTGGGCTTGATTAGGGGCATAAATGTTAACGATAGTAAAGCGTGCATTGTTAATGTGGCATTTTAGTATGATATAGCTACCTTCTTTGTCACAAAGGAGTTTGTCTTGTTTAAACGCTACCGTATCTTTGACCAGAATCATAACCCCACATTTTTTTGCTTCTAATAAAGCTAAAAGTACAGTCGGAAATTTAACATGGGAGCATCTAGGAGGCTTGTTTTTGTGAATATGTGTTTCTTGAATGCAAGCGATATCGGCTTGTGCTTTGATTAACTCTGACCACATCATGGAGCGTTTAAATGGGCTATTCAGGCCCTTAACATTGAGTGATAACATTTTAAATACCATAGTGTAGTTTAAATGAGTGCTGATGGTCAAACAAGCCTTTTAGATAACCCTTGACATCATATATACTGATAGAGATGTAGCGAACTGTTCGCCGGCGAACTAATTCGCATGAACATCGGGTGTTCGCGTTCGCGCAAATTCGCTGACTTTTGCCGATGTTCGTCACTTTGGGTTCGCCGCGTTTTTTTTTTTGGCGCCGTGTTTTTTCGCCTTGGTTTTTCCGCCGTGTTTTTTCACTTCGTTTTATCGCCTATGCATATACATAGGAATAGCTTGCGGGTTTTTTTTTTTGCGTTATTTTTTTGCGGTTTTTTTTTTTTGCTTTATTTTTTGCGTTTTTTTTGGCGTTTTTTTTACAAGTATTTTTCAGAGAAGTTTTTTCCCTTGATCCCCCTCCTGCATGTCACTGTCCAGGTCGTGGCACCCTTTAAACAACTTTAAAATCAGTTTTCTGATTTTAAAGTTGTTTAAAGGGTGCCACGACCTGGACAGTGACATGCAGGAGGGGGCTTTTCTAGGTTTTAAAGTTCGCCTTCCCATTGAAGTGTATGGGGTTCGCAAAGTTCGCGAATATTCGCGAGTTTTGGCGAAAGTCCGCGAACGGGTTCGCGAACATTTTTGCGCGGGTTCGCTACATCACTATATACTGATATAGTCAGATATTAATTGCTTAAGCTTAAACATAAGAGTATGTAGATCAATCATCATTATATACCAATAGTGGTTTGTGAGACCAGTACTACTGCAATCGGTTTTCACCTGTAATGATAAAGTAACACTTAAAGGCAACATTAAGAAGGGAGTAAGTGTATATACAATAGTGAATAGGAAGGGAAAATAGAAAAACGAAAGAAAGAAAAAATAAGAAGAAATTAAGAATTAGGCTCTTTGATATAAGAGCATTTTTTAGAGCTGTAGGGTGTATTATCCATTTAAGCCGGAAAGTCTAGGAGGGTGGTGTAAGGCTTTGCAAGGTAGAACTTGCACCCTCAGATAAAGTTATTATAGGAAGCCAATTATGGTTCCAAGTGCAAAACTTTTGTTCGCTGTTCATTTCATGTAGGGCCTTGTCGTGGATTCCTCTGGGGAGTCTGCATCCAACCGCTATCCACTTGCCTTTTCCTTTTTGCCGGAGTGGCACAGGGTCATTCGGTCGCGTCGATTAGGTTCCATGTATGCAGTAAAGAAAGTGCGTCATCTACTGAAGAAGCTACATGTTGTACTCCGTTTTTCGCTATGATTAGCTTGACTGGCTGACCCCATTTGTATGGAGTATTAGCATTGCGTAGAACTTTTGTGATACCAGCAAATTCTCTCCTTTTGGCAAGCGTTGCTGCGGATAGGTCAGAGAATAATAAAATATTTTTATATGGATCTGGTAGTTGAGAGTTAGTTTTGGATATGTGTTCTTTTATATGAAAGAAATGAATTCGTACTATTACATCTCTTGGTAAGGATGCCAGTATGCCTTTGGGTTTAGGAATTCTGTGGATCCTGTCCAGTATTATGTCCTGCTCCGATAAGTTGGGTAGGCAGGCTTTCATTAGTGTCTGAAAGTAAGAGCATAGTTGGTCAGGAGGCACCTCTTCAGAGATGCCCCTTATTCTGAAGTTATTACGGCGTGATCTATCCTCAATGTCTGCCAATTTTGCCTTTAGGATAGCCACCTCTTCCTCAAGTGCCTCATTGGCATCTATTAAGTCATTATGCAATTGAGCAAATTCCCCTAATTTATTTCCTATATGGCTTGTGCGCTCACCTATTTGTAGTACCTCACGCTGAAACTCTGACACCATCTGCTTCAACTCTCCCATCATGGCGCCTTTCATCGCGTGGAGAAGGTTTCTCATTTGGTTTTTGGTAAGTGGAGCGTTAGGTGAGAGTGATTCAGCTTGTTCTAGGGGGTCCGAGAGAAGCGGAGTGGCTTGCGGGGAGTGCTCCCTTGAGCACATATGTTCCTGAGAGGAAGCGGCGCCATCTTTGTTTTGCCGCGACCTGTTCTCAGCCGCTGAGAAAAACTCTGTTAGTTTAGCCGGGCTCCCTTTTTTTCTTTGTTTGCCCATCTGCTCACCTTTATGTAATAATCAGCGAGTTATAGTAAATTTTTGTTAGGTTTCCACCTCTTTATGCCGCTTTTAAGCCCTGAGGGTGCGGAGGTCTCTAACTGTGCATCTCACTTCTTAGGCATCCAGACCACGCCCCCTCGGCCGCCTACTTCTGATAAGTTGGCACTTTCACCAGAGCTTGAATCCAGATGATTTTAAAATCATGGAGCGCAGATTCAGCAGCATGGAGACGACCCCAAGGATACATGGCACAGATTATTATGGGCAAAGTCAGCCCATGGGAGAAGCTCAGAGCAATTTCCATGGGTTTGAGAGACAAAAGAGTGAAGGAACTTTGCCAGGGCTTGATTACTTATTTCAGTCTGGCTGTTGCTTTGGGTTGGGAAGAAGAAACTCAACTTGATGCCCAAGAGTTTGCAGAAGGCCTGCCTAAACTGACTCCACCATCCAAGACAGTGTAAGAAGTAAACCCCAGTTGGCACAAAATCTAATAAACACCCACAATTTTGCACTGAAAACAAACGAAACACTTCCAGAGCTGCTAGATATTTTCTAAAACAATATGGAAAAAACAACAAGAAGAAATAAATGCAAATAAAAATTACAGAAATTTGATTCTTTATCCACAGAGGATAAACAAGTAAAACCACCCTGGTGGTAAAAATCACAATAAATTATTTATTAATGGAGGACCAGTGAGTAATACGCACTTTTGAGCATGTCTTTATCCTGCCACAGTAAATCATTTTATTTGCATCTATTTTATAAGGTGAGATGCCTGTTTTTAATACATTTAACCAGTACATTACTTTACCCATAAGCTCATACTATAAGTTAAGAGTTTGCCGGTATGGCTAAAAGGATGATTTAAATACAGCTCAATTATTAATGTGAACTAATACGCTAAGTACATATCTCTTATGCTATTTATAGATTATATTTACCACATTTGGGTTAGATTAATAAATTATTGTGATTTTTATCTCCTGGGTGAGTTTACTTATTTATCCTCCGTGGATAAAGAATCAAATTCCTGTGAGCGCTGTACCTTTTATTTACATTGGGCAGAAAATCTCTAACAAACATCAGCCAACAAAGCATCAAATGGGAACTTCCTGAAAAGAATGAAATGAGAATGAAAAATAATCCACTACGACAAGAATAGTAGTAAAATCAGATTAGGGTAGGTCTACAATTAAATCCATGGAAATATCAGACCAGGGCTGAAGTAACCCACAAGGAAGGAAAAAAGAATCTTCTGTTGTGCACAAGTTGGAGACAAACTTTGTGACAACTTTGTGTCAGGCCTTGCTACAAATTATGGCCTGGACTTTCAATCCTGGAAGAATGGCCCCATGAAAGTATTTTAGAGACCTAAGATTGAGGAATAAAGGTCTTACCCAGAGGACACTCACAGGGAACCTTGGAAGCGGGCAAATCTAGAGACAGAGGAGCAAGAACCCACTCAGGGGGAATGACTGGGCAGGGAGGGACAGGGAGGGAGAGGGAAGGAGTATGGAGACTGTCTCAGAACCCAATGAGATAATGACTAGTGATGAGCAAATTTTTTCACCAGTCATGGATTCCCAGCGAATTTCCACATTTTGCCATTGGAAAATTGTTTCTCGAAACTTCCGTGAAAATTCGGAGAGGAAAAATTTGGCGAACTGATTTTTTTTTCGCTGCGCGTCAAATTGGGCACGGTCGCGTCAAAAAAGGGTGCGGTCACAGCAAAAAAGTGTGGGCAACAAAAAAATAGATGTGGCCAACAAAAAAATTAAACAACAAATGCGTTGTTCGCAAATTTTCTGCCTGCTTCGTGAATTTTCTGCCTGTTTCGCAAATTTTATGGCAAAGCAAAATGGGACAGATTCGCTCATCACTAATAATGACATTTTTGGAACCCAGTCTATATAAGAAATGAGAAAATGGAACCTAGAGAAAAACAATGCCCAATGGGCTTGACATAGATTAAAGGGGATGTTCATCTTCAGCCAATTGTCTGAACTGAACAGCCCCTGTGAGAAATAAAATAAAGGTGGTGGTAGCTCCAGGGTTCCCCTGTATCAAGGGGTGCAGCAGCTCTCAGTTTGGAATGTAAAGCTGGAAGGGCTGGGCAGTGTCCAGTGCAAATATATGGAAGTACCTTTAATATAAATAAATGTTAATAATAATAATAAAAGTGGTTTTACATGCAACTGACTGCAGGGGCCTGAAAACATGAGCCCAACTGTATATCACAGCCGAGATGAATGAACATTTTCATAGACATTAACACTGACAGTTTGTTGTATTCACACACACGGGCACATTACTAATGTGGGCACTCAAAAAAGTTTATATATCCATGTTAAAAGCACACAGACCCCCTAATGATCCACCTTACGCATTTCATACCCTTCTTTTTTTATTATTACAGAGAAAAGGGAATCATTTAACCATT
Source organism: Xenopus tropicalis (assembly GCF_000004195.4). Taxonomy (NCBI): domain Eukaryota; kingdom Metazoa; phylum Chordata; class Amphibia; order Anura; family Pipidae; genus Xenopus; species Xenopus tropicalis. The sequence continues at coordinate 149,648,034 of NC_030682.2, read as the reverse complement.
AAATAAACCCAATAGGGCTGTTCTGCCCTAATAAGGGGTAATTATATCTTAGTTGGGATCAAGTACAGGTACTGTTTTATTATTACAGAGAAAAGGGAATCATTTAACCATGAAATAAACCCAATAGGGCTGTTCTGCCCCAATAATGGGTAATTATATCTTAGTTGGGATCAAGTACAGGTACTGTTTTATTATTACAGAGAAAAGGGAATCATTTAACCATTAAATAAACCCAATAGGGCTGTTCTGCCCCCAATAAGGGGTAATTATATCTTAGTTGGGATCAAGTACAGGTACTGTTTTATTATTACAGAGAAAAGGGAATCATTTAACCATTAAATAAACCCAATAGGGCTGTTCTGCCCCAATAAGGGGTAATTATATCTTAGTTGGGATCAAGTACAGGTACTGTTTTATTATTACAGAGAAAAGGGAATCATTTAACCATGAAATAAACCCAATAGGACTGTTCTGCCCCAATAAGGGGTAATTATATCTTAGTTGGGATCAAGTACAGGTACTGTTTTATTATTACAGAGAAAAGGGAATCATTTAACCATGAAATAAACCCAATAGGACTGTTCTGCCCCAATAAGGGGTAATTATATCTTAGTTGGGATCAAGTACAGGTACTGTTTTATTATTACAGAGAAAAGGGAATCATTTAACCATGAAATAAACCCAATAGGACTGTTCTGCCCCAATAAGGGGTAATTATATCTTAGTTGGGATCAAGTACAGGTACTGTTTTATTATTACAGAGAAAAGGGAATCATTTAACCATGAAATAAACCCAATAGGGCTGTTCTGCCCCAATAAGGGGTAATTATATCTTAGTTGGGATCAAGTACAGGTACTGTTTTATTATTACAGAGAAAAGAGGAATCATTTTTAAAAATTATAATTACTTGCTTATAATGAAGTCTATGGGAGATGGTCTTTCCGTAATTTGAAACTTTCTGGATAACTGGTTTCCGGATAAGCGATTCCATACCTGTACACTTTATGCCAACAAGCCCAACTTTACATGAAAACAGCGCTCCCTTAATGAATATGGATTGTGCCTATGTGACTATGTAAAAGAAAAATATAAAAAGGGACTTTATCAACCCACTCATTCCCATTCTTTTTAGATCTTACTCTTTGTAAATAACTGGATTGATAAAGTCCCTTTTGGCAGTATTACGAGGTTTTGTATACCGTTAAAAGTATTTGCCTATATTATATGTAGATAAAGACTTTTTTAGGATATTGGGCCAGGGGATCAGCACCATCCCCAGATGGGAACATACACTTGAGAATTTGGTGCCGCCGAGTTTGTTCACTGACAATATGGTGAGGAATGGGCACAACTTGCTCCACGTACAGTACTAAAGGGCCATGACAAAATTCAAAGAGTTAAGAGACCTGCTATACACAGGCACACTCCCTTCAAAGGACTGATTTGGGGTGCTATGGCCGCAGGTGATTTGGTCGAAAAAAAATGAACTACTTTGGCAAATGTCCGAAGAAAGAATCAAAGCTGAGAAAGGCGGCAAGCTAAAGCCAAAAGGGCTGTGGCAAAATTCAAAGGGTTAAGAAACCTGCTATACACAGCAGTTTCCCTTCAAAGTACTGTATCTGTTAGCTACAAATGTAGGAGTTGTCGGTGTGTTATGTGCCAATATATGAAAGTATATAAGGAATTTAAATCAACTGTCACTAATAAAATGTTAATGATTAGGCACTACTAATTGCAGTACCTCTACATTTATTTAATAACATATTCGAAAACAATTTTTAGTACTGTCAATGGCAGGGGATTTTCTGGTGTTTAGTAGCCATGACAAGTAGCTGCTACTAAGTAGCTCCGTGTGTCTTAACTGTAAGGAGTATTGTGGAAGCAAGATACACATAATGACAATAGGGACCTTAAGGATCGCCCCCTACCTTCATCAGATGTAGTTAATCATTAATGACCAAGAGGAGGAATTATGTAATAGATTTTGGTATCCCTTTATTTCTTATATGTGTTTAACTGTGCCTTTAAGGTTTTACTGTAGGAATTAGACGGTTTATTTATAACTCACAGAAATTACAGGTTCTGTTAGTATCTTTAGTTTCCTTTATTGTGAAATGATCATTTCTTGTAAATGGCTCAGAAGGGAGGGTGTGCCACAGGAATTGTGTGTCTTTGGCCCAAAATACATTCCATTGATGAAGATCTATATAGAGTGAAATGTGTGGCAGAATGCTGCAATAAGTTAGCGCTACCGGCACATTTATATCAGGAGACTTAGCGTTAGAGCCAATAGAATTATTAAGGACATATCCTGTAAGCATTTGTTTAATTTAATAAAAAAACTGCAAAAAGATGTTTTAGCAGTCTTAAAGGAGAACTAAACCTTACAAAGGAATATGGTTAGAAATGCCATACTCGTATACGGAACATACTGCACCAGCCTAAAGTTTCAGTCTCTCAATAGCAACAATCATTTAGGTCTTTACAGTTGTTACAGGAGCTCCTCATCTTGTCAGTGGCACCGCACATGCTCAGTGGGCTCTGAGCCACTGTTGGGATCTGAGCTTAGGGGTCGTAGCAAAACCTTAAGTAGATAATGAAGTTTGTCTGTTATATAAGCTGGTGCTACAGGGCTGATTATTACATTGTGTTCTGGGCTGCCCTGTATTAATAATCTGTATTAATTATCAGCCTTATATTGTGACATTTATATTCTATATATACAGTATATTGTGCCATTTATATTCTATATATACAGTATAGTGTGCCATTTATATTCTATATTTACAGTATATTGTGGCATTTATATTCTATATATACAGTATAGTGTGCCATTTATATTCTATATATACAGTATGGTGCCATTTATATCCTATATATACAGTATATTGTAACATATATATTCTATATATACAGTATATTGTGCCATTTATATTCTATATATACACTATATTGTGACATTTATATCCTATATATACAGTATATAGTGACATTTATATTCTATATATACAGTATATTGTGCCATTTATATTCTATATATACAGTATATTGTGCCATTTATATTCTATATATAGACAGTATATTGTGCCATTTATATTCTATATATACACTATATTGTGACATTTATATCCTGTATATAGTGACATTTATATTCTATATATACAGTATAGTGTGGCATTTATATTCTATATATACTGTATATTGTGCCATTTATATCCTATATATACAGTATAGTGTGGCATTTATATTCTATATATACAGTATAGTGTGACATTTATATTCTATATATACAGTATATTGTGCCATTTATATCCTATATATACAGTATAGTGTGGCATTTATATTCTATATATACAGGACATAGTGATTGGGTCCCTAAGCACAGGTAAGTGTCAGCAGCCCAGAGTATGAGCAGGGACTCCCCCTAGTGGACACTGAGGAGCACACCTCCGGGGGATTTCCACTAGGAAATAATTACACACAGTTTGAAGCAAGGATGACTTTATATAACTGTTAAAATAGAATAAACAAAACTTTATGGATAACTGATTATCCCGCCCTGAGGAACCCGTGCAGTCTATCCCCTCCTGGCACAGTACCAATTTTCACAGGACAGCCCCTCTTGTGACAGCTCAGCCCCCAGTCCCAGATTCTTACTGAAAAGTCCCTCATTTCCCTTTGATCTCCTGCACTGAAGCTAAAAAAAGATACAAATTTAATTAAATAAGTAGCTTTTAGCAGAGAGCCCAGAAATCTTAAGGAGCTTCACCTGCACTTAGATACAGTGTTTCTCACATTTAATTAAATAAGTGGGCTTTTCGCAGAGAGCGCAGAAATCTTAACGAGCATCACCTGCACTTAGATACAGTGTTTCTCACATTTAATTAAATAAGTGGGCTTTTGGCAGAGAGCCCAGAAAGGTAAAAAGCCCCCCCTACACTGAGATGCAACTGTAACTAATAAGCTAAACAGGTCTCTGGGGGGAACAGAGACTCATAGCTTAAAGGGCAACTTTAGCTTTTTTAACAAAACTGTAATAACACAAAACAAGACCCCAAAACCCCCAGAAATGTGTTCAAACTTTAAATAACCTGCCAAATTTAGTCAAATGGGAGTGGTATTTAGGGGGTGTGGTTTAAAAAAATGGGCAGGGTCAAAAAAATTCTTTGTGTCTCTCTTTCCATTTTCAAAATATTGGGAGGTGTGTCTTAAATGCCCCCAGGTAGCGCTACCTGCCCCAGAGTACCTTCCCCTTTGGAAATGTGATTCCTCCCACATAGCAGGCATTCGAGCAATACCTCTCCTCACTACCAGGGGACACACACAGAGATTCCACAGAGGACTCTGTAATCACCAGCAGACCAGCAGCCTTCTCTCTTTGCAGTCTGAGCTCACAACAATTGGTCTGCCCCCGGGGCTACACAGCGGGGTATTTATATAAACTATAGTAGGGTTTCTGTAGCAAACACCCCAGCTGTACCAGTGCAGGAATGGCTGCCCCCGGGGCTACACAGCGGGGTATTTATATAAACTATAGTAGGGTTTCTGTAGCAAACACCCCAGCTGTACCAGTGCAGGAATGGCTGCCCCCGGGGCTACACAGCGGGGTATTTATATAAACTATAGTAGGGTTTCTGTAGCAAACACCCCAGCTGTACCGGTGCAGGAACGGCTGCCCCCGGGGCTACACAGCGGGGTATTTATATAAACTATAGTAGGGTTTCTGTAGCAAACACCCCAGCTGTACCGCTGCAGGAACGGCTGCCCCCGGGGCTACACAGCGGGGTATTTATATAAACTATAGTAGGGTTTCTGTAGCAAACACCCCAGCTGTACCAGTGCAGGAACGGCTGCCCCCGGGGCTACACAGCGGGGTATTTATATAAACTATAGTAGGTTTTCTGTAGCAAACACCCCAGCTGTACCAGTGCAGGAACGGTTGCCCCCGGGGCTACACAGCGGGGTATTTATATAAACTATAGTAGGGTTTCTGTAGCAAACACCTCAGCTGTACCGGTGCAGGAATGGCTGCCCCGGGGCTACACAGCGGGGTATTTATATAAACTATAGTAGGGTTTCTGTAGCAAACACACCAGCTGTACCGGTGCAGGAATGGCTGCCCCGGGGCTAAACAGCGGGGTATTTATATAAACTATAGTAGGGTTTCTGTAGCAAACACCTCAGCTGTACCGGTGCAGGAATGGCTGCCCCGGGGCTACACAGCGGGGTATTTATATAAACTATAGTAGGGTTTCTGTAGCAAACACCCCAGCTGTACCAGTGCAGGAATGGCTGCCCCCGGGGCTACACAGCGGGGTATTTATATAAACTATAGTAGGGTTTCTGTAGCAAACACCCCAGTTGTACCAGTGCAGGAATGGCTGCCCCCGGGGGCTACACAGCGGGGTATTTATATAAACTATAGTAGGGTTTCTGTAGCAAACACCCCAGCTGTACCAGTGCAGGAACGGCTGCCCCCGGGGCTACACAGCGGGGTATTTATATAAACTATAGTAGGGTTTCTGTAGCAAACACCCCAGCTGTACCAGTGCAGGAATGGCTGCCCCTGGGGCTACACAGCGGAGTATTTATATAAACTATAGTAGGGTTTCTGTAGCAAACACACCAGCTGTACCGGTGCAGGAATGGCTGCCCCCGGGGCTACACAGCGGGGCATTTATATAAACTATAGTAGGGTTTCTGTAGCAAACACCCCAGCTGTACCGGTGCAGGAACGGCTGCCCCCGGGGCTACACAGCGGGGTATTTATATAAACTATAGTAGGGTTTCTGTAGCAAACACCCCAGCTGTACCGGTGCAGGAATGGCTGCCCCCGGGGCTACACAGCGGGGCATTTATATAAACTATAGTAGGGTTTCTGTAGCAAACACCCCAGCTATACCAGTGCAGGAATGGCTGCCCCCGGGGCTACACAGCGGGGTATTTATATAAACTATCGTAGGGTTTCTGTAGCAAACACCCCAGCTGTACCAGTGCAGGAATGGCTGCCCCCGGGGCTACACAGCGGGGTATTTATATAAACTATAGTAGGGTTTCTATAGCAAACACCCCAGCTGTACCAGTGCAGAAATGGCTGCCCCCGGGGCTACACAGCGGGGTATTTATATAAACTATAGTAGGGTTTCTATAGCAAACACCCCAGCTGTACCGGTGCAGGAATGGCTGCCCCCGGGGCTACACAGCGGGGTATTTATATAAACTATAGTAGGGTTTCTGTAGCAAACACCCCAGCTGTACCAGTGCAGGAATGGCTGCCCCCGGGGCTACACAGCGGGGTATTTATATAAACTATAGTAGGGTTTCTGTAGCAAACACCCCAGCTGTACCAGTGCAGGAAATGCTGCCCCCGGGGCTACACAGCGGGGTATTTATATAAACTATAGTAGGGTTTCTGTAGCAAACACCCCAGCTGTACCGGTGCAGGAACGGCTGCCCCCGGGGCTACACAGCGGGGTATTTATATAAACTATAGTAGGGTTTCTGTAGCAAACACCCCAGCTGTACCGGTGCAGGAATGGCTGCCCCCGGGGCTACACAGCGGGGTATTTATATAAACTATAGTAGGGTTTCTGTAGCAAACACCCCAGCTGTACCGGTGCAGGAACGGCTGCCCCCGGGGCTACACAGCGGGGTATTTATATAAACTATAGTAGGGTTTCTGTAGCAAACACCCCAGCTGTACCAGTGCAGGAATGGCTGCCCCCGGGGCTACACAGCGGGGTATTTATATAAACTATAGTAGGGTTTCTGTAGCAAACACCCCAGTTGTACCAGTGCAGGAATGGCTGCCCCGGGGCTACACCGCAGGGTATTTATATAAACTATAGTAGGGTTTCTGTAGCAAACACCCCAGCTGTACCAGTGCAGGAATGGCTGCCCCTGGGGCTACACAGCCGGGTATTTATATAAACTATAGTAGGGTTTCTGTAGCAAACACCCCAGCTGTACCAGTGCAGGAATGGCTGCCCCTGGGGCTACACAGCGGGGTATTTATATAAACTATAGTAGGGTTTCTGTAGCAAACACCCCAGCTGTACCAGTGCAGGAATGGCTGCCCCCGGGGCTACACAGCCGGGTATTTATATAAACTATAGTAGGGTTTCTGTAGCAAACACCCCAGCTGTACCAGTGCAGGAATGGCTGCCCCTGGGGCTACACAGCGGGGTATTTATATAAACTATAGTAGGGTTTCTGTAGCAAACACCCCAGCTGTACCAGTGCAGGAATGGCTGTCCCCGGGGCTACACAGCGGGGTATTTATATAAACTATAGTAGGGTTTCTGTAGCAAACACCCCAGCTGTACCAGTGCAGGAATGACTGCCCCCGGGGCTACACAGCGGGGTATTTATATAAACTATAGTAGGGTTTCTGTAGCAAACACCCCAGCTGTACCAGTGCAGGAATGGCTGCCCCCGGGGCTACACAGCGGGGTATTTATATAAACTATAGTAGGGTTTCTGTAGCAAATATACTACTGGCACAATAATATAATATAATATGCTGCAGTATATCGATTTGGGATGTTATTTGCCTGTAATGTCTGCAACCCATCACTATGGTACTATTAGGGGCTACCATTGAGGTGTTTGTTCATTGTATATCTATACATAATTATATATTATAGTACAGTGAATAAGTAGTAATGCATTACTATAGTTCAATGACTTTTTGTTCAGGGTTCATATTATATAATCCTGCCATAGGAATATCTGGGGTTATCCAGTACTTTCTGTGTTTCTGGATTAGCTTTATAGTATATTGAATATATAATCTGTCTCTGCAGCAGGCTTAGCCAAGGTTTCACCTCCCAAACTGTAAGTATAGAATGTTATTATATGGGTCTTCTATGGCCTACTCCTATCGTAGCGCAAATTTAATCCTAATGTCAAAAAAGGGTGAGTATGTGAATGAGAATGTCCTCATACTCTTAAGTGTCTGTCTGTCTGTCAGGACTTTTGAACTGGGTTTTGCACTCTGTGCAGAATTTCCTGTTGTGCCACTGGGGGTCCTTGTTCCTGAATTATTGATCTAGTGACCCCCCTTCTGGTTCCAAGCTCCTGATTCCATGTCCTGGTCCAGTTCTCCTGTGCCCTTACTAGTTCTATTCTTGGATTCCCAGGTTCCCTTGGCCAGTCCTCGACTCTGTTTGCTGCCAGCCCTGACTTTTGGCCTGATTCTGGATTGTGTCTCTTCCTACTGATTTCAGCTATTCAGGTCTGTATATCAGTAGTGAGTAACGTTACTTGTATCACTTCACTTTGTTTATTAAAGTTCCCTTTCATTGTTTATCATGGCCTCTTACATCAGTTCCATGGTATATGGTTACACTCCGGGTTACCCAGTCTTTAGGCTCCCAGCTTCCTGCTACTCTGCAGCGTCTCCTCAATGAGATTGTGCCACTGTCCCCATATTGTGCAACTATATTGCTGTATCAGCTTTCTGTGTGTAACCCCTTCTTGGCTATAACCAAGCCAACAGCATGGCTAGTGTAGGTCTAGAGCATGGGGTATATGCGACTTCAGGATGGGCCTTCTCTAAGTGGAAGAGACCAAATGGGACTATGGTGTAGTGCAACTACAACCCATTACATACCCCCCAACTGTCCCGCTTTGAGCGGGACAGTCCCGCTTTCTATAGCGCATCCCGCTGTCCCGGAAATGCGGGACATTCATAGAACGATCTGCGACAGCAGGATGAGAGCTTAAGCTGAGCGCTCCGACTCCTTGCGCTGCTTCTCTTCTTATGTGGCTCCTTCTCCGGCGGTCCCAGGCCCTTTTATAAGGTTGCGCCCGTGCGTAATGACGTCACACGTATGCACGGGCGCAACCTTATAAAAGGACCTGGGACCGCCGGAGAAGGAGCCACATAAGGAGAGAAGCAGCGCAAGGAGTCGGAGCTCGTATGGGGGCCTTTGTGTATGGGTGCCTTTGTGTATGGGGGGGCTCTGTGTATAAAGGGTACAGTGTATGGGGGGGCTCTGTGTATAAAGGGTACTGTGTATGGGGGGGCTCTGTGTTTGGGGGCACTGTGTATGGGGGGGCTCTGTGTATGAAGGGCACTGTGTATGGGGGGCTCTGTGTATGAAGGGTACTGGGTATGGGGGGCACTGTGTATAAAGAGTACTGTGTATGGGGGGCTCTGTGTATAAAGGGTACTGTGTATGGGGGGCACACTGTATGGGGGCACTGTGTATAAAGGGTACTGTGTATGGGGGCACACAGTATGGGGGGTACTGTGTATAAAGGGTACTGTGTATGGGGGGCTCTGTGTATGAGTCTCCCCTGTGTGGGGGGGCAAAACTGGTAGATAGTTAGAACTTACTTATAACTGACTGCCTTCTCTCTATATTTGTATTTTAATGTAGGAGTTGCTATATTGTTTTCCTTAGGTAGTACAGTATGAGGGTATAGCACATTTGCGTCTGATCCCACCATTTGAACTATATAAAAGGAGTATTTTTAGAAAAAAAATGGGGTGTGTTAATTGGGGCGTGGCCACAAAAGTGGGCGTGGCCAAAAAATTGCCCTCTTTTCGGTTTTTAAATGTTGGGAGGTATGCCATTATAGCTGTGTGCAGTGTAGAAAAACAAGTGGCTGCCAGAAGGTTATTTGTGGTAAACCAGAGCGTACCTTGTTTATTGTCCAAGACAATGATTCACAGGGTTACAGCAATACTCACGCAGAGGAGATATCAGTCAATTGCACAGCAGGTAGAAAAATATGGTGTCCAACAACGAGCACATCCTCCCTAAGGAGAGTAGCCTTGCCAAGTATCTGTATCCTCAGGGTGTTCCTTAGCAGCCAAGGATCCCTCACAGCCGACTATGGATCAGGGATAGGAACTGACCTGATACCTGCCTCGTAACTGTGGTCCTGCTCTAAGGCAACAATGCCTGTAGGGAAGATACTTCCAGCTAATCTCTCCTGGTTGGAGCTGAAACTGCTCTTTCTTTTTTTTAAGTATTTATTTATTTGGTTTAACACATAATAACAAACAGTTGTTGTGCAGATGATAGAGTCATCAGTATACAGGATATGCTGGTGCGGTATAAATATCAAAAGAAGGCATATTACAGAAATCAGTACATTGAAGCAACATTTGTGCCTGGATTTACTTGTTAGTTTTGTTTGAGAGCCAGTATCCTTTGGAGTTGAGCCTCAGACCCTTATTACTTGTCATTATCGGGTGTCCTTAGGACAAAGGATATATATCTACCCATGAGTCCAAATCTTTTCAAACTTATCTGGGGCACCCCTAGCTTCGTAGGTAAGTTTGATCATTGGTAACATTTTGTTGACTAGGTTCAGCCATTGAGAGACAGTGGGGGTGACCGGTTTTAACCATTGCAGGATTATATTTTTTTTCGCATAGAATAGCAGTGTCCTGTATAATATGCACGGTATTATTGCTGGTATTATTTCGTCCATAACTCCAAAGAGGCAGAATTCTATTGCAATGATGTGGGGTATGGCTAGGTTGTCATTTAGACATTTCATAATCCCTTTCCAGTATTTTTGGATTTGGGGACAGGACTACATGATATGGTAGAAATCGGCTTCGTTAGCCTGGCGAAACTGCTCTTTCTAACTAATCTCACTTTGTCACTTTCCTAGAAAGTGCTCTTGTAAATTATCCTGACACTTGCTACTCCTCATTCACGGGGTCCCTGTCCCCGACTTCACAAGAGTAGATGCAGCCTCTAGGGTACTCACTTTACTGGGCCCTGTTGATCCCAGGCTCAGTGGAACTCCCCCCTGGGTCAGCAGATGCAGCCAAAGAGGAAGCCCCACCCCCCTGCTAAGCACTATATCAGAGAGCCAAGGGAGTGGTCTCCCTGTTAACCAATAAGGCACATATGCAAAACTCTAACCTGATACCTGGGTCTTTGCCCAGTAACTGCACAGGCTAAGGAAGCTGCAGGGTTTAAAGCCATAGGGACATGTTAACCCTATGGGTCCCTACATGTGTTCTTTATTTTCAGGAACAAATGATTCTACTATTGCCTTCTGCTACTACGCTGTGGTCCCTCCGAGGGAATATTGTTAGCGATTGTCTCCCATCACTATATTACTTACTGCTGCTGTTGTTACCCACAGTATTAAAATTGTCTGGCAAAGACCACCCCCCTGTGGCTGCACCAAGCATTCAGGGTCAGATATAGAGGTCTCAGGGGAAACTCTATCACCACTATAAAAGCAATTGGAGTCAGAATAATTCCTTATGTCTTTCCCTCCTACTCCCCCCATTATTCCTTATGTCTCTCTCCTGCTCCCCCACTACTCCTTATGTCTTTCTCTCCTGCTCCCCCCACTATTCCTTATGTCTTTCTCTCCTGCTCCCCCCACTACTCCATATGTCTTTCTCTCCTGCTCCCCCCACTATTCCTTATGTCTTACCCTCCTGCTCCCCCCACTATTCCTTATGTCTTGCTGTCCTGCTCCCCCACTACTCCTTTTGTCTTGCTGTCCTGCTCCCCCCTCTATTCCTTTTGTCTTTCCCTCCTGCTTCCCCCATTATTCCTTTTGTCTTTCTCTCCTGCTCCCCCCATTATTCCTTATGTCTTTCCCTCCTGCTCCCCCCATTATTCCTTATGTCTTTCCCTCCTGCTCCCCCCATTATTCCTTATGTATTTCTCTCCTGCTCCCCCCATTATTCCTTATGTCTTTCTCTCCTGCTCCCCCCATTATTCCTTATGTCTTTCTCTCCTGCTCCCCCCACTATTCCTTATGTCTTTCTCTCCTGCTCCCCCCACTATTCCTTATGTCTTTCTCTCCTGCTCCCCCACTATTCCTTATGTCTTTCCCTCCTGCTCCCCCCACTATTCCTTATGTCTTGCTGTCCTGCTCCCCCACTACTCCTTTTGTCTTGCTGTCCTGCTCCCCCCACTACTCCTTTTGTCTTGCTGTCCTGCTCCCCCCTCTATTACTTTTGTCTTTCTCTCCTGCTCCATTATTCCTTATGTCTTTCCCTCCTGCTTCCTCCATTATTCCTTATGTCTTTCCCTCCTGCTTCCCCCATTATTCCTTTTGTCTTTCTCTCCTGCTCCCCCCATTATTCCTTATGTCTTTCTCTCCTGCTCCCCCCACTATTCCTTATGTCTTTCTCTCCTGCTCCCTCCATTATTGAAACATAATTGGTTTGGCCACTAGATGGCAGTGAATTCTAAGGAAAAGGAAGGAAGCAGGAACAGGAAGGGAGTTGGCCATTTTGGCAGTGTGAGAGTTGAGGCAGAAGTCTGTGTAGGCTGAAGTGATTGTTGCAGCTACAAGAACAAAAACGGTCACCTTGTTAAGCAATTGGATCTTCCATTTCTTCATTCTGAACGTTACATATTTATAGTGTTTTGCCACCTGTGCTCCCCCCTCCTGTTCATTCTCCCCAATGTCATATATTTTCTTTTACTTTACCTTCCCCTTTATTCTCGTTCATTCTTGTACACCCAATGCTAAACTCCCACATATTGTGCTGCCCTCAGACTGTAGATCAGGAAACAAAACTGTCACGGTTTTTACTCCATATTGTTTATTAATATCAGCGGGATACACAGGGCAATAATGCTCATATCTGCCCGCAGCTTGGGGGGGTCACAGGGCGGAGCCTCTCAGCAGGACTAAAAGGAACCCGAGGGACAGCCCCAGCGCAGGGTAACTGTATTTTACCCCAGTGGCGCCGTTGCACAGGTCAGTTTTGCAGCAGGAAATGGTACCAGTGACCCCACCAGTACTGGCGCTTCCTGGGGTGCAGCTGGGGGTGCAGGATTTACCAATGGCTGTTTTACCCGCTGTACAATGAAAGAGATATCAGGGTTAGTTTCTGCCTCATCAGCAAATCCCCCCCCGACTCCTTCTTGCCTTACCATACACACACTCCCACACTCACTGGCACTGTACCAGCTTCTTGCCTTACCCTACACGCACTCCCACACTCACTGGCACTGTACCAGCTTCTTGCCTTACCCTACACGCACTCCCGCACTCACTGGCACTGTACCAGCTTCTTGCCTTACCCTACACACACTCCCGCACTCACTGGCACTGTACCAGCTTCTTGCCTTACCATACACACACTCCCGCACTCACTGGCACTGTACCAGCTTCTTGCCTTACCATACACACACTCCCGCACTCACTGGCACTGTACCAGCTTCTTGCCTTACCCTACACGCACTCCCACACTCACTGGCACTGTACCAGCTTCTTGCCTTACCATACACGCACTTCTGCACTCACTGGCACTGTACCAGCTTCTTGCCTTACCCTACACACACTCCCACACTCACTGGCACTGTACCAGCTTCTTGCCTTACCCTACACGCACTCCCACACTCACTGGCACTGTACCAGCTTCTTGCCTTACCCTACACGCACTCCCGCACTCACTGGCAATGTACCAGCTTCTTGCCTTACCATACACGCACTCCCGCACTCACTGGCACTGTACCAGCTTCTTGCCTTACCCTACACGCACTTCTGCACTCACTGGCACTGTACCAGCTTCTTGCCTTACCCTACACTCACTTCTGCACTCACTGGCACTGTACCAGCTTCTTGCCTTACCCTACACTCACTTCTGCACTCACTGGCACTATACCAGCTTCTTGCCTTACCCTACACTCACTTCTGCACTCACTGGCACTGTACCAGCTTCTTGCCTTACCCTACACGCACTCCCGCACTCACTGGCACTGTACCAGCTTCTTGCCTTACCCTACACGCACTCCCGCACTCACTGGCACTGTACCAGCTTCTTGCCTTACCCTACACTCACTTCTGCACTCACTGGCACTATACCAGCTTCTTGCCTTACCCTACACTCACTTCTGCACTCACTGGCACTGTACCAGCTTCTTGCCTTACCCTACACTCACTTCTGCACTCACTGGCACTATACCAGCTTCTTGCCTTACCCTACACGCACTCCCGCACTCACTGGCACTGTACCAGCTTCTTGCCTTACCCTACACTCACTTCTGCACTCACTGGCACTGTACCAGCTTCTTGCCTTACCCTACACACACTCCCACACTCACTGGCACTGTACCAGCTTCTTGCCTTACCCTACACACACTCCCGCACTCACTGGCACTGTACCAGCTTCTTGCCTTACCCTACACGCACTTCAGTACTCACTGGCACTGTACCAGCTTCTTGCCTTACCCTACACACACTCCCACACTCACTGGCACTGTACCAGCTTCTTGCCTTACCCTACACTCACTTCTGCACTCACTGGCACTGTACCAGCTTCTTGCCTTACCCTACACTCACTTCTGCACTCACTGGCACTGTACCAGCTTCTTGCCTTACCATACACTCACTTCTGCACTCACTGGCACTGAAGAGAAACTCTATAAGGATTTCTGTTTTAATAGCAACCATCAGATCTCTGTAAATGATAGGGGTGGGGCTTTATAACAGCCTTTTAGTTTTAATTTTCAGATTAGATTTTTCAGTAGATTTAATATATCCCTTATCCCTGGAAAAGCCCAGGTCCCACTACTTCTAAATTATAGATCCCTTATTTGTATTAAATGTGTTTTAAAAGGAGATGATTCAAATTTACAAAATTAAAAAAATACATTCAAAAATGTATCCGATAAAGAGCTCTAAATCACACTGTCTCCATCTCTTCACCTCACTGCACCTCTTGCCCTGCTGTCTCCATCTTGCCCTGCTGTCTCCATCTTGCCCTGCTGTCTCCATCTTGCCCTGCTGTCTCCATCTTGCCCTGCTGTCTCCATCTTGCTCTGCTGTCTCCATCTTGCCCTGCTGTCTCCATCTTGCCCTGCTGTTTCCATCTTGCCCTACTGTCTCCATCTTGCCCTGCTGTCTCCCTCCCACGCCTCTCTTGCCCTGCTGTTGCAGCCCCATTAGTACTGGGTGACTGGGTTACATAGTTACATAGGGTTGAAAAAAGACCATCAGAGTCCATCAAGTTCAACCCTCCCAAGTAAACACAGCACACACAACCTACACCTACCAATCTATACACTCACATACATAAACTATACATACAAACACTAATACTAACTGTAGATATTAGTATCACAATAGCCTTGGATATTCTGCTTGTTCAAGAACTCATCCAGGCCCCTCTTATAGGCATTAACAGAATCTGCCATTACCCCATCCCCCGGCAGGGCATTCCCCAACCCCCCTCACTGCCCTCACCGTGAGGAACCCCCTACCCAACATCCCCCAGCAGGGCATTCCCCAACCCCCTCACTGCCCTCACCGTGAGGAACCCCCTACCCAACATCATCCAGCAGGGCATTCCCCAACCCCCTCACTGCCCTCACCGTGAGGAACCCCCTACCCAACATCCCCCGGCAGGGCATTCCCTAACCCCCTCACTGCCCTCACCGTGAGGAACCCCCTACCCAACATCCCCCGGCAGGGCATTCCCCAACCCCCTCACTGCCCTCACCGTGAGGAACCCCCTACCCAACATCATCCGGCAGGGCATTCCCCAACCCCCTCACTGCCCTCACTGTGAGGAACCCCCTACCCAACATCCCCCGGCAGGGCATTCCCCAACCCCCTCACTGCCCTCACCGTGAGGAACCCCCTACCCAACATCCCCCAGCAGGGCATTCCCCAACCCCCTCACTGCCTTCACCGTGAGGAACCCCCTACCCAACATCCCCCGGCAGGGCATTCCCCAACCCCCTCACTGCCCTCACCGTGAGGAACCCCCTATGCTGCTTCAAATGGAAGCTCCGTTCCTCTAATCTAAAGGGGGGCCTCTGGTGCGTTGATCATTTTTATGGAAAAAAAGAACCCCCCCCCCATCTGCCTATAATCCCCTCTAATGTACTTGTACAGAGTAATCATGTCCCCTCGCAAGCGCCTCTTTTCCAGAGAAAACAACCCCAACCCTGACAGTCTCACCTCATAGTTTAACCCTTCCATCCCCTTTACCAGTTTAGTTGCAGTCTCTGCACTCTCTCCAGCTCATTAATATCCTTCTTAAGGACTGGAGCCCAAAACTGCCCCCCATACTCACTGTCACTGCCCCCCCATACTCACTGTTACTGCCCCCCATACTCACTGTTACTGCCCCCCATACTCACTCTTACTGCCCCCCATACTCACTGTTACTGCCCCCCCATACTCACTGTAACTGCCCCCCATACTCATTGTCACTGCCCGCATACTCATTGTTACTGCCCCCCATACTCACTCTTACTGCCCCCCATACTCACTCTTACTGCCCCCCATACTCACTGTTACTGCCCCCCCATACTCACTGTTACTGCCCCCCCATACTCACTGTTACTGCCCCCCCATACTCACTCTTACTGCCCCCCATACTCACTCTTACTGCTCCCCCATACTCACTGTAACTGCCCCCCATACTCATTGTCACTGCCTCCATACTCATTGTTACTGCCCCCCATACTCACTCTTACTGCCCCCTATACTCACTGTCACTGCCCCCATACTCACTGTCACTGCCCCTATACTCACTGTTACTGCCCCCCCCATACTCACTGTTACTGCCCCCCCATACTCACTGTAACTGCCCCCCATACTCATTGTTACTGCCCCCCATACTCACTGTTACTGCCCCCCATACTCAAGGTGAGGCCTTACCAGGGACCTATAAAGGGGCAAAATGATGTTCTCATCCCTTGAGTCAATGCCCTTTTTTATACAAGACAGCACTTTATTTGCTTTAGTAGCCACAGAATGACACTGCCTGGAATTAGACAACTTGTTATCAACAAAAACCCCCAGATCCTTCTCCATTAAGGATCCCCCCAACACACTCCCATTCAGTAGATAGTTTGCGTTTATATTATTTCTACCAAAATGCATAACTTTGCACTTATCAACATTGAACCCCATTTCCCAGTTTGCTGCCCAGTTTCCCAGTCAAATCGCTCTGCAAAGCGGCACATCCTGCATGGAACTTATAGTTTTGCACAATTTTGTGTCATCAGAAAAAATAGACACAGTACTGTCTATGCCCCCCTCCAGGTCATTAATAAACAAGTTAAAAAGCAAAGGCCCAAGGACTGACCCCTGCGGTACCCACTAACCACACTGGCCCAATTAGAAAATGTTCCATTTCCCCCCACTCTTTGTACTCTATCCTTCAGCCAGTTCTCTATCCAATTACAAATATTATGTTCTAGGCCAATATTCCTTAATTTGATCATTAACCTTCTGTGAGGTACTGTATCAAACGCTTTAGCAAAGTCCAAGTAGATCCCATCCACTGCCATTCCAGCATCAAGGTTCCTACTCACCTCCTCATAAAAGGCGACTAAATTAGTCTGGCAAGATCTGTTACCCATAAAACCATGTGGCAAAAACTAATAGTATTGTGAACTGCAATATATTCAAGTACCCTATCCCTTATTACCCCTTCCAGAAGCTTTCCTACTACTGATGTCAGACTAACAGGCTGCAAGACATTTGCTGCAAACCAAATTGGCACATAAGAAGGCTGATAAGCAAATAATTAGATTAATTACAATAAATATGGGCTGATGGGATATTAGAATTGGCCTCCCTGCAGGTTTCCCAGCAATGGGTTTGGCTCAGGGTTATAAGGAAACTGATTATATGTCCCAGTAGGAAAGTCGCCTGGGTGCGATGTCTCGGGAAATGATGAGAGGATTATGTAATAAAAGGCCTAGCTGCCCATAGCAACCAATCAGCTGGTAGCATTTACTGGTCCCCTGTTCCAACCGCATGGAAGATAGTGTCAGGTGTAGTAACGGCAGGGCTGGAATGTCAAATAGCTCCGTGCGGCAGTTACAAGTGGAAATGACAGAATTTCACCAAGTTCAAACCCTCCAAGTAAACTCGACACCAACAAACCCTTACTGACCTATCCACTCACATACAGACCCACACTGACCTATCCACTCACATACAGACCCACACTGACCTATCCACTCACATACAGACCCACACTGACCTATCCACTCACATACAGACCCACACTGACCTATCCACTCACATACAGACCCACACTGACCTATCCACTCACATACAGACCCACACTGACCTATCCACTCACATACAGACCCACACTGACCTATCCACTCACATACAGACCCACACTGACCTATCCACTCACATACAGACCCACACTGACCTATCTATCCACTCACATACAGACCCATACTGACCTATCTATCCACTCACATACAGACCCATACTGACCTATCCACTCACATACAGACCCATACTGACCTATCCACTCACATACAGACCCATACTGACCTATCCACTCACATACAGACCCATACTGACCTATCCACTCACATACAGACCCACACTGACCTATCTATCCACTCACATACAGACCCATACTGACCTATCCACTCACATACAGACCCATACTGACCAATCTATCCACTCACATACAGACCCACACTGACCTATCCACTCACATACAGACCCACACTGACCTATCCACTCACATACAGACCCACACTGACCTATCCACTCACATACAGACCCACACTGACCTATCCACTCACATACAGACCCACACTGACCTATCCACTCACATACAGACCCATACTGACCTATCTATCCACTCACATACAGACCCACACTGACCTATCCACTCACATACAGACCCACACTGACCTATCTATCCACTCACATACAGACCCACACTGACCTATCCACTCACATACAGACCCACACTGACCTATCTATCCACTCACATACAGACCCACACTGACCTATCATGGGAAGAGGGTCTTTACTCCCAAACCATTTACTTGGATCTCACCCAGTGGCTTACAGTCAAGTTACTGGGCCCCAACAGCAAAATGCTTTAAAGGCTTTCAACATTTGGAAACATTTGCTGGCATGGGCGTCCACAGAAGGGGGCAAGAGGGGGCACTTGCCCCCCCCTGGAAAAGTAGCAAAAAAAACAAAAACCTTACTCCGTTTCTGCACTTTCCCTTCAAGCCCGTTTTTGCTGTGCTCCGATTGGATCTTTCTTCTTGTGGATTCACCAATCAGAGCACAGCTTCCTTGACAGACAGTAAAATTGACCAATCAGAGCACAGATGCACACAGGGATCGGGAGATTTTGCAAACTGGAAACAGAAATAAAGACTGAAAAGATGAATCTGCAGCTGTAACTTTACCTGAGAACCAACTCTCAACTTTTGCTGCAGTTTTCATCCCACAGGTACTATACCCAGGTACTATACCCAGGCACTATACCCAGGCACTATACCCAGGTACTATACCCAGGTACTATACCCAGGTACTATACCCAGGCACTATACCCAGGCACTATACCCAGGTACTATACCCAGGCACTATACCCAGGTACTATACACAGGTACTATACCCAGGTACTATACACAGGTACTATACCCAGGTACTATACCCAGGCACTATACCCAGGCACTATACCCAGGTAATATACCCAGGTACTATACACAGGTACTATACCCAGGTACTATACCCAGGTACTATACCCAGGCACTATACACAGGCACTATACCCAGGCACTATACCCAGGTACTATACCCAGGCACTATACACAGGCACTATACACAGGTACTATACCCAGGCACTATACACAGGCACTATACCCAGGTACTATACCCAGGTACTATACCCAGGCACTATACCCAGGTACTATACACAGGCACTATACACAGGTACTATACACAGGTACTATACAGTTCTAAAGAATCACTAGCTGACATTAAATTGTTCAATTTATAATCTATCCCCTACCCTAACAGATGGAGGGTAAGTTAACTCTTTCCCTCTGAAAAAGCTCATTGTGAGTTTATAAATGTGTTGTTGTTTTTTGCACTTACTATTTTTTTTTTTGTCATTGTTTTGTTCATTTATAGTAAGTTACAGTGGGGCCAATGTTGTGTATCAGTGCCAGTGTTATAGTGCCAGGGCCTGAATATCTGCCATCAGTACCCACTGCTCCTCATGGCATATAATGTGCTGGTTTTGTAAATACGGACTGCGTCTCACTGTATATAATGGGGAGTCAGTACCCACTGCCTTTCTTGCTATAAAACTAACATAAACACATCTAAAGGGGTGGTTCACTTTTAAGTTAACCTTTAGTATGTTATAAAATGGCCTATTCCTAGCAACTTTGCAATTGGTCTTCCTAATTAATTTTTTTGAATAATTTGCCTTTCTCTTCTGCCTCTATACAGATTTCAAATGGGGGCCAAAAAATATTGTATTATTATTATAATTTTGTATTACTTATTTTTCCAAGTAGGCCCCTTAACTATTCATATTCCCATCTCTTGTTTAAATCACTACCTGGTTGCTAGGGTAAATAAGACCCTAGCAACCAGATAGCTGCTGAAATACCAAATGGAGAGCTGCTGAACAAAAAGCTAAATAACTGAAAAACCATTAAAAATAAAAGTGAATTCGAATGCGAACTACCCCTTTAAGCTAACTGATCCCAAACACAAATGTTTGCAGATCCCCTAACAGAAGTGCGCGTATGAATACTTTTACTACTAATACTAAACATTTTAGGGTAAAAAAAAAAGCACCCCCACCCGCACTTTTGTACAGTATCCCTGGGAGTCAGTGGGAATGGCAAGAGGTAGTTGGGAGGTTAACTTTTTACGTCAGCAGTGAATCCACTAAGTGTCACATTAGCTGTAGGTCAGTCTGTGTATGGGCCATATTTAGCCTCCCCTAGTATCATCCTGCAAAAAAAAAAAAATATATATATATATTTATCTGTTGCAGGATGATGCTAGCTTACTTGCCCCCCCTTGGAAAATTTTCTGCGGACGCCCATGTTTGCTGGTATATAGTTAGCTGTGCATTTCTTTACACTTCTGCAAAAGCAGTTGCAGTGTTTGTTCCCCCTTTCAAATACTCCTGCCCAACTTTCATATTTGCCCCCAAAGTCACTTACAAACAGAAGCAACAACAGTCATACAGTAGGCGTCGTTTGGACCGCAGTCAGTTTGGGTCTGGCAGTCGGCGTTGCTGGTGGCACCCACACATCTGTAGCACTTCAGGGGCACAGCTGCAAATATAGCAGAATATTCCCACATTAATATTTAGTCCCCATAAATTGTGTATAAGGTAAAGTCTGCATGTAAGTGCCTCCCAAAAGAAAAGATGTCCCATACTTTCATTATTTTTTTATTGAAACTGCTAACACTTTCCTTTAAAGGCACAAGGCTGCAGGCTGAGTTATACAGGGAACTCTGAGTATCACTCATGTATTATAAGGGATAATGTACCCCCTACTGTAAATGATAAGGATATTAGCAGTCACTGAGGGGTTCTGTGCCCATATAAAGGCACAAGGCTGCAGGCTGAGTTATACAGGGAACTCTGAGTATCACTCATGTATTATAAGGGATAATGTACCCCCTACTGTAAATGATAAGGATATTAGCAGTCACTGAGGGGTTCTGTGCCCATATAAAGGCACAAGGCTGCAGGCTGAGTTATACAGGGAACTCTGAGTATCACTCATGTATTATAAGGGATACTGTACCCCCTACTGTAAATGATAAGGATATTAGCAGTCACTGAGGGGTTCTGTGCCCATATAAAGGCACAAGGCTGCAGGCTGAGTTATACAGGGAACTCTGAGTATTACTCGTGTATTATAAGGGATAATGTACCCCCTACTGTAACTGATAAGGATATTAGCAGTCACTGAGGGGTTCTGTGCCCATATAAAGGCACAAGGCTGCAGGCTGAGTTATACAGGGAACTCTGAGTATCACTCATGTGTTATAAGGGATAATGTACCCCCTACTGTAAATGATAAGGAAATTAGCAGTCACTGAGGGGTTCTGTGCCCCCCATATAAAGGCACAAGGCTGCAGGCTGAGTTATACAGGGAACTCTGAGTATCACTCATGTGTTATAAGGGATAATGTACCCCCTACTGTAACTGATAAGGATATTAGCAGTCACTGAGGGGTTCTGTGCCCATATAAAGGCACAAGGCTGCAGGCTGAGTTATACAGGGAACTCTGAGTGTCACTCATGTATTATAAGGGATAATGTACCCCCTACTGTAAATGATAAGGAAATTAGCAGTCACTGAGGGGTTCTAGAGCCTTTAGGATTGAGCAAATAGGGGTTCAGAGTTATGAATAAGGGGCAGTTTAAGAGGCTAAAGGGGACAGGTCGGGGGGGGTCAGACCTACCTGTGCCAATGCAGAGAGCAGCCAGTAGCAGAGAGATGTACAGTGCAGCCATGGTCAGTGAGGGTGTCGCTGTGCTATGGGTTCCCCCTTATATCTGTATGGGGACACCCTGCCCTCTATGCACCCACCCCTTTTCCACCCATCTCAACTATTTGGCACGGTTTCACCAGAATCATGTATCACATAAAATATAAGGCACCCTGTTTCCTTGTCGGGGCTGCCCCCTGAGGTTGTTTTACTGTCTATTTCCAAAAATACTGGATTATTCCCACCATCAAAGTTAATAAATGACTTTTCTTGCCCTTGGGTGAATTTATAAGAAGAATAAACAATAACAGTGTCATAATGAGTTGCCAGTGCCAGGGGATATTGTGCTTAGTAACTGAGGCCCAGCAGGGCAATTCTACAGTAATTCAGCAGTTGGTTATATATTCTGGCTGAGGAAACGCCATTCTCTTCCTTCTGCCCTCACTTTATGATGCACTGATGGGTATGGCATTTACATAGCAGGGCACACACAGGGCAAACTTCAGAACAACAATGAAACTTTCAAGTATTTGATTTTGGGGCAAGATATGCACTTATAATTCTACACATACCCTAAGGGGCAGATTTACTAAAAATCAGTTTTTAGAGTATTTTGATGGAAAAAATATATACAATGATGAATTTATTAATATTCATGATAATTTGTAAGTTGATTGTACGAAGATTTCAAGTATGTATTTATTTCTCGAAATATTTTAGAAATTTGGCAAAAGTTTGCCGAACATTTCAAGAATATTGCTGGACATTCCTAGAAGTGCTTCAGTGGCCATTGTTGAAATATAATTTTCCTCACTTGCATCTTGGAAAACAATAATGTGTTGAAACAATGATGTGATTTACTTCCCTTTGAAAGTGGGTGAAATAGAAAACAATGATGGGATTAACTTCCCCTTGAAAAGTTGTGAAATAGAAAACAATGATGGGATTAATTTCCCCTTGTGTGAAGGACAGGATGGCACTGTTTTTTTTTTATAGGACTCAATGGTTCCTTTAGATCCTTTAGGGAAGGGGAGGGTCTAAACTGAAAAAGTATGAATGAAAAAAATCACAGAAAAGTCGCAAAAACTTTATTGTTGCAGAATTACCACAACTTTTTCTTATTGTCGCTAGTGATAAGTGAAATTTCTTAGCAGGCATGGATTTGCAGCGAAATTCCGCATTTTGCCATTGGCAAATTGTTGCACAAAATTTCCATGAAATTCGCAGCCGCGTCAAAATAGACACGTTGCTTTAAAACAGGGTGCGGTCGTCTAAAAAAAGGTGTGGTTCTGTAAAAAGAGGGTGGGTCACGTAAAAAAAGCATGGTCGCTTTAAAACAGGGTACGTTCTTGTCAAAAAAAGTTGCGCACATCAGAAAAAAGTCAGCGTCAAAAAGTCAGCGTAAAAAAAATCCAAAAAACCTTTAAAACCACAAAGAAAGATCTTTCAGTTGCAAAATGGGGCATGTGCCATTGGCTTCTACATGATCTCGACATCTTTTAGATAAGGTGTATTTTTGGATTCAGAATTGTCGCAGTTTTGTCACATAATAAATCTTGAAAAAAATTCAAAATTTTTTTTGCAGCTTTTTCAGGTTTTGGCAACAAAAAGCCCAACCAGAACAAATCACGGCTTAATAAATGCCCCCCTCCAGTTATACGCAGGCTGACAATACGCCCATGTGACCTTACCCCTAGTACAGACTGTTTAATTGCTGTGGCTGAATTTACTTTATATAAATCAACAGCTGTGTAGCCAGGGCGGCAACTGTTCCATTCACAATAGGGCAATAGGGCCCAGTGTATATAACCAAAGGTAGGTGTGTAGAATACAATGGTGTTGGTGCCAGAGACACAGGGGCCAAATGCCATTCATGGCTCAGTACACAACTATAAAATGAAAACCTTTCTCATAGAATATCCCATATAACAATATAAGAAATAGCTTGTGTAGGTGCTGCTCGGAATTTAAATGTGTAAAACACCATTTATTTATTTTATGGTTCTGTTTATTGCCTGTTCTGTTGGCACAATAAACACCTTTTTCACTTTATTCGGAGTGCTGCGGCGTGTTGTATTGTAAAATTAGTCCTCGGCAGTGGGCTCAGCAGTTGGCACCCGACGCTACACCAAGCAGTCGTTATAGGCGAGCATTACCAATTTGTATTGGATTTTATTTTATGGTCCTTTAACCCTTCCAGTGCCACACAATGTTTGCACTTTGCTTGCGTTACATTTCAGCCATTGTTGGCTCTCTCTCTTCTAGGACATTTCCCCTGTGCAACATTAAGGGGCAGATTTATTCAAATGTGAGTTTAGAGCTTAAAACCTCGGCCAAGTTCTAGTCATTCTATAAAGCGTATTTATCAATGGGTGAAAGTTAGAACTAACCATTTGATAAATACGCTTCTAAAAATCCCATAGGAATGAATAGAACGGGGGTGAGTTTTTATGTATTAAGCTCTAAACTCACATTTTGATAAATCTGCCATGCATCAGTGTATATATAAATAATATATATAAAGAATCAGCAGTATACAACTGAATGTTTTAACCCGCTGGGGTGGCGGGGTTGCTGTCCATTGTCGTGTGGAAATACACAGTCATAACCAATTATTATAGATACATAAGAACCTTCAATGTAGTGGAGTTATTATATAATGTGTACCTACACAGTGGGCCTACAAGGTTCTAGTCGAGGCTTGCACACCAGACTGTAGTTAAAAGATCCTTTATTCCAGATTAAACATTAAAACCCCCTGACATGTTTCATCCACAAAGGACGTAATCATAGGGGCTGATTTACTAAGACACGATTTCGAATCCGAATTGGAAAAATTCCGATTGGAAACGAACATTTTGCGCCTTTTTCGTAGCGTTAAAACTTAAAAGGCGCGACATTTCGCGCAAGTTTTAACGCTACGAAAAAATCGCGACTTTGCGCAACTTTCGTAATGGCTACGAAAAACTCGCGTTTTTACGCAAAAATCGCAAAGACGCCGAAAAACTCGCGTTTTTACGCAAAAATCGTAAAGACGCTGAAAAACTCGCGTTTTTACGCAAAAATCATAAAGACGCCGAAAAAATCGCAAAATTACCGATCATTACGAAAAAAACGCAATCGGACGCATTCGGCCCGTTCGTGGGTTAGTAAATGTGCCCCATAGACTCTACAAAAACATTTACAACTGCTCTATTTAAAAACTGTAACAGGGAAAAATGTCACAAACGCCATTCTATTTAACTCTTTAATGGCTCAGTGGTGAAACAAAGGTTTATACCCTTTACTAACTAATCAGCATAACATTTACTTTTTCATTCCTTCTATTTTACTTTCATATTTGAATGACATAATCCTATAATCCTATATAATATTTTTACTTTAAGAATATAATTCCGTGATAGACTTAAATAGAAAAACCAGCTACATTTTTTAAAAATAATTCTTAGTTAGAATTATGTAAAACGTGACATTGAACACTGAATGAAGCCCATTGGGTGACCTTGTATTCAGGTAAAAAATCCATTTTACCTCTGCTCTTAGGAGGTGTTCTAACCTACCTCCCCCTATGTTTTAAAGGCAGGATTCTGTCAATACCCTGAATTTCAAGTAATGCTGTATCTCCTTTATTACAGGTGGAAAGATGCTTAGATATGGGACTGTTCTTATTTTTAGATTTTATATTATTGATATAATCTCACATTCTGCATATGAAAGTGTACACAGTTTCTCAAGCATCATTAACAGACTGGACCCGGGATTAAGTGTCCATGGTACTACCAGAACTAAATACCAAAATAAACCAGAGGCTAGTATAGGCTGGGTCCTGATAATTGGCTTACCCAGATATGTTTGCATTTAGGACATTTGCACCAATTTGAGAATGGACGTACCTGTAAAAAAACATACAAAATCATATATAGCTGGGTATAGCGCAGTTGTGTCATTAAAATAGATCAAATTGGCTTGTTCACATATTATTTCCAGGGGTACCGGATCACACAGCATAATGATCGATACGCCGTTAGTTCATTCATAAGGCATAGTTTGTTAGTTGCTTGTATCCACCTCCCTATAGGTGGAGGTGCATTACTTCTCTAGTAGAGGGTATAAGAGACTTTGCAGCTAGAGGCAGTTGTATAAGTGAACTTTTTTGTAGGGTCCTCGGGGTTCCAGTTTATAAAAAAACAAGACTGTGTCCAGTAGGTATGTACCCCAGGGCATGTCATCCAAATATGTTTCAATGTGCCTGTTTCAGTTTCACACCTCCAAAACTTGTCAGTCTGGATTTATCCCATGCGGTATATATAAGTATTGGGGTCCTATACCACCTCAACTGCCATTCAAATGATGATTTTTGATACTTATTGCTTATTGAGCATTTCATAGTTATTTGAAATATGTCAAACCAATCCTGTTCTGGGATTGATGTTTGTAGGCCAGTTTCCCATAAATTTGTATACATTGGTAAATTTGGGTACTTATAATCCAATAAAACCTTATACACTAAAGAAATCCTGTGTCTTATTGTGGCATTTATTGCACACCAGGTTTCAAAGTAAGTCAAGGCTCGGCAAATTGGATTGCCAATCGGTAAAAAGGCTATATAGTGTTTCAGTAGTATTTCACCATTGTGGTTTCTTTCCATTCCATATAGCAGAACCACGGGCTACTGAGCTGAGAGTCTTTCAGTGATGATTTGAGAAGCCTTGAATTTGCTGTATTTAGTAAGTACAATTGCACTTTTGGGGATTTCTTTCAGCAGTTCTTCAGTTTATGCAGTACACACCTCGTTTTTCTGAACAGTCACATTAAGCAACAAGAAGGAGATGTATAAAGCATCTCAAAAATACTTGTTCCATTATACCAAGTGGGAAGTTGGACCCACCTCAAGTGGTGCTGCTTTGAGTCGACTAGTGCAGTATAACAAAGCTGTTATGAGGATTTCCAAGTCAGGTGTGTTTTACCGGATGTAATAGAATATATGCCTGATATGTTTGTGTATATTATCAGGAATATCAGGTGCTAATTTAGCATGAAGCCTGTCTGTATATTCACTTTCTGCCAAAAAAAGAATTGTAAAGAACTCTGACAGTGGTTTTAATAGGGTCTTCAAAGATAGGCACCACTTTGCAGTAGTTTCCTCCACTCTTATTGGTCTTAATGCATTCTCGTACCCTAACAGTCCTTTCTCTCTAGCTGCTTGCACAGCCGTATCTCTATCTTGGTAGTTAAGGACATGTAAACCCCCCTCAAAAATAATGTTGCTTGCAGATGTAAATAATGTCAATAAAGTGTGCGAAGGAAAATGGCCACGGGGTGAAAGCTGCTATTTAAGAAAATGTGATGGTGCTGCCGAACAGAGGGGATTGCATGTCCTATAAGAAGTTTTAAGAACAGTGGCCGTAGAGGGGCACTGGGCAGGGGGCTGCTGTGTGTGCATTCTATGTGCCCTTTGCACCAGAGGGTGTGGAGAGAAGGTACCTTGTCCCATTATATCTTTTAGCCATTTTTCAATACAGATTTTAGAAAGTGAGCCCCCAGCCTGCCCTATTACACATACAGTTAGGTCCATAAATATTTGGACAGAGACAGCTTTTTTCTAATTTTGGTTCTGTACATTACCACAATGAATTTTAAATAAAACAACTCAGATGCAGTTGAAGTGCAGACTTTCAGCTTTAATTCAGTGGGGTGAACAAAACGATTGCATAAAAACGTGAGGCCACTAAAGCACAGATGAAAAAATAAAAGTAATTGGACAACTAAAAAGTAACAATTGGACAATTGACTCAAAGGCTATTTTATGGGCAGGTGTTGGCAAGTCTGTCGTTATGTCATTATCAGTAAAGCAGATAAAAGGCCCGAAGTTGATTTGAGGTGTGGTGCTTGCATGTGGAAGATTTTGCTGTAAACAGACAATATGCGCTCAAAGGAGCTCTCCATGCAGGTGAAAAAAGCTATCCTTAAGCTGCGAAACAGAAAAAACTCATCCGAGAATTTGCTACAATATTAGTAGTGGCAAAATCTACAGTTTGGTACATCCTGAGAAAGAAAGCAAGCACTAGAGAACTCAGCAACGCAAAAAGACCTGAACATCCACGGAAATCAACAGTGGTGGATGATCATAGAATCATTTCCATGGTGAAGATAAACCCCTTCACAAAAGCCAACCAAGTGAGCAACACTCTCCAGGGGGTCGGCGTATCGATATAAAAGTCTGCCATAAAGAGAAGACTGCATGAAGTAAATACAGAGGGTGCACTGCAAGGTGCAAGCTTCAATAATAGAAAGGCTAGATTGGACTTTGCTAAAAAAAAAATCTAAAAAAGCCAGCACAGTTCTGGAAAAGCATTCTTTGGACAGATGAAAACAAGATCAACCTGTACCAGACTGATGGCAAGAAAAACATATGGAGAAGGTGTGGGACAGCTCATTATCCAACATACCTCATTGTCTATAAAACACAGTGGAGGCAGTGTGACGGCTTGGGCGTGCATGGCTACAAGTGGCACTGGGACACTAGTGTTTATTGATGATGTGACACAGGACAGAAGCAGCCAAATGAATTCTGAGGAGTTCAGAGATATACTGTCTGCTCAAATCCAGCTAAATGCGGTCAAATTGATTGGGCGGCATTTCATGATACAGATGGACAATGACCCAAAACACACAGCCAAAGCAATCCAGAAGTTTATTAAAGCAAAGAAGTGAAAAATGATTAAATGTCCAAGTCCGTCACCTGACCTTAACCCAATTGAGCATGCATTTCACTTGTTGAAGACTAAACTTTGGACAGAAAGGCCCACAAACAAACAGCAACTGAAAGCCGCTGCAGTAAAGGCCTGGCAGAGCATTAAACAGGAGGAAACCCAGCATCTGGTGATGTCCATGAGTTCAAGACTATAGGCTGTCAACCAAGTATTAGAAATGAACATTTTATTTCCAGTTATTTAATTTGTCCAATTACTTTTGAGCCCCTGAAATGAAGAAATTGTGTTAAAAAAATGCTTTAGTTGCCTCACATTTTTATGCAATTGTTTTGTTCACCCTACTGATTTAAACCTGAAAGTGTGCAGTTCAACTGCATCTGAGTTGTTTCATTTAAAATTCATTGTGGTAATGTACAGAACCAAAATTAGAAGTTGTCTCTGTCCAAATATTTATGGACCTAACTGTAGATTAGGCTGGTGTCTGCTTTCCTCAAAAATCCTTAATGTGGTCCAGAGGGGCCTTATTTTGTATTGGCAAGGCCATGATTTGTTGGAGAAGGGGTCAAATGGTTTCCTCCAGGAAGGGATGGAGGAGTGATCCATCTTTTCTTGCCACCCACAGAGGTGGTAAATGTGCTATCATGGAGTGTGCAGCCTGGACATGCTGAGGTGCTGGCGTTTTGGTGAAAGAGTTAATCTTTTTTTATGATGAGACTTGCCCATGTGTTTGTCCGGTAAGCCACTGGTATAAAGTCCTTTGTGCCACTTAAAAACAGCTAAATACTAACCTTTATGAGATTCAAGAATAGATAATGGGTGCAGAACATGTCCATCCAGCTCCACCTCCTGGCCACACCCCCTTAGAGCTTGAACATATTGCATCTTCTCTGCCACACATCATTAGGTACCAAGGTATAACATTGTAAATAATTGTGGTCCTCTGATCAGTTGTGTACCCACTATCCATAGAATTATAAAACTATGCAATGTGTTGAGACTCCAGAATGAAAATAATTAATCCAAAATGTTCACATGTAAAAAAGTAATGAATGCAAAAAAAAAAAACCAAAACAACAAAACTAAAATCCAACAAAAACAAATAAAGCAATACAAATAATTTTTGCTCAGTTAAATTGGTATTCGGAATCCCAGTGTCAGTAGTTTCACTGGCTATAAAAGTTTTAGAAGCTATTTAAAAAAATCTAATAGATAACCTTTTGTTACCACATATTCTTCCCAGTCAGGACATGTGAAGGATACAATACATAAACATTGGCATCTACTGCAGTTGGATGACAAACTGAGGCCTTGGGTGTCAGAACCACCAATGATGGCGTAGAGCATGGGGTACATGGGGTAAATTTGTACTGTTATTGTATGAATATTCCTCTCTCTTTATTTCTAATGTGAGATTAATGATGTTCTTTTAAAGGCAACTTGTCGGTTGCTATGTGTGGTTGCTATGTTACTTGATGGATTCTCTATGCGCATGAAATCATACACATATATGCGCATGCATTAAATCACACGCCTCTGTGCGCGTGTGCAAATTCGCATGTTTATGTGCACGTATTAAACTATATACGCATGCGTTAGAAAATACGCTTTTGTATATGTACGCTTATACGTGCGCGCTAAATTATGCAAAAAAGCCGCGTTACTCTGTGGGAAAATTTTCCTGCGGAAGTGATGTCAGCATATGTGACATCACGTAACCGGAAGTAAGCCAGGTGTTTGTTATGAGAAAAAATTGGCGTTTAATGAGGGAGGGTATTTATATTTTCCACATGAACTTATGCATCAGGATTCCCCTTGAGAAAGGCTTTTTGCTGAAACGTTGGGGTAATTCTCATATTTGGCAAGTGTATCCGCTAACCTGGTGTCTCTTTTGCTTATGCACATTTTGTGGTAGGTATTATCTTATTAATCTATGTATTATTTTGTAACTTTGCAATTAAAATTGACTGTTGTTAAATCTTTTGTATACTATATAAAGGAGTATATTTTTTAATACTACCCCTGTGCTTGTATTTCTTGTGTGCAAACCCTTATTCTATTTAAAATTACTGTTTTTGGTGCCCTGTATGGGGGTACTGTTTTTTGTGGGGTTTTTTTGCACCAAATACCTATATTGTTGTTCTTTTGTATGCTAAGTGAGTGCCCTCCATTTATGTATATTTACTATATGAAAGTTTTATGGGCACAAACAAGCAATGAACAGCTACCCAGAACTAAAAATGCTATAAAATTAGGAAAAAACAGTAAAAGCAATAAAATATGTTTTTACTAGATAGATTGAGGGTCAGATAACTCAGTTTTAGTGATCTTGCTATGCTGTGAAAGTGTTATGAGCACAAACAAGCAATGAACAGCTACACAGGACTGTGAACCAATGGCTACAAATAGAAAAAGTGCAAACAGAGTGTGCTAGTCACAATGGCAATAAAAGTTTTTATAGTAAGAAAAACACACAATCAAGTAGAAAAAAGTCAAATTGTGTGCATGTGTGCATGTCGGAGTAAGCAAAAAGTGTTTGTGTATGCATGAGGCACACTAACCAGGGGCCAGAGGGCAGGGAGGAGTGGCTGGAGGGCCGCCATCTTCTTTTAGATTATAGGTGGGTGGCCCTAGGGGCAGCAGGAAGTGAAGAGTTAGGGCTCTGGCACACGGGGAGATTAGTCGCCTGCGACAAATCTCCCTGTTCGCGGGCGACTGATCTCCCCCAAATTCCATCCCACCGGTGAAAATGTAAGTCGCTGGTGGGATAGCATACGGCAAGGCAACTTCCGCGATTTCAAGGAAATCGTGCCACCGCATATGCCATCCCACCGGCGATTTACATTTTCGCCGGTGGGATGGCATTTCGGGGAGATAAGTCGCCCGCGAACAGGGAGATTTGTTGCAGGCGACTAATCTCCCCGTGTGCCAGAGCCCTAACACAAATGCTGTTGTCTGTGGCCCCTGGGTAGAGATGTAGCGAACTGTTCGCTGGAGAACTAATTCGCACGAAAATCGGGTGTTCGCAAGTTCGCAAACTTTTAGCGATGTTCGCAATTTTGGGTTCGCCTTAGCTGGAGCCAAATTTTGACCTCTCACCCCAGAGCCAGCAGATACATGGCATCCAATCAGGCAGCTCTCCCTCCTGGACCACCCCCGGACCACTCCCTTCCATATATAAACCGAAGCCCAGCAGCCATTTTACATTCTGCCTGTGTGTGTTTGAAGAGTTAGCATAGGGAGAGAGCTGTGCAGGGGTTTGAGGGACAGTTTAGGTAGCTTTGCTGACTAGTGATCTACTTTCTACTGCTCTGTATTAGCACATAGGGAGAGAGCTGTGCAGGGGTTTGAGGGAGAGTTTAGGTAGCTTTGCTGACTAGTAATCTACTTTCTACTTCTCTGTATTAGCACATAGGGAGAGAGCTGTGCAGGGATTTGAGGGAGAGTTTAGGTAGCTTTGCTGACTAGTAATCTACTTTCTACTGCTCTGTATTAGCACATAGGGAGAGAGCTGTGCAGGTATTTGAGGGACAGCTTAGGTAGCTTTGCTGACTAGTAATCTACTTTCTACTGCTCTGTATTAGCACATAGGGAGAGAGCTGTGCAGGGGTTTGAGGGACAGTTTAGGTAGCTTTGCTGACTAGTAATCTACTTTCTACTGCTCTGTATTAGCACATAGGGAGAGAGCTGTGCAGGGGTTTGAGGGGCGGTTTAGGTAGCTTTGCTGACTAGTAATCTACTTTCTACTGCTCTGTATTAGCACATAGGGAGAGAGCTGTGCAGGGATTTGAGGGACAGTTTAGGTAGCTTTGCTGACTAGTAATCTACTTTCTACTGCTCTGTATTAGCACATAGGGAGAGAGCTGTGCAGGGGTTTGAGGGACAGCTTTGCTGACTAGTAATCTACTTTCTACTGCTCTGTATGTAGCTGCTGTGGGCAGCTGTCCTGTGCTGATCATCTGCTGTAACCCAATAGTCCTTGTAAGGACTGCTTTTATTTTCTGATTACTGTTACTCTAGTCTTCTTTTCATTGTGTACTGCAGCTCCGTCTGTGTGTGTTGGAGACAGGTGTGCTGCTCATAGTAGTGCACTAAGCACCAACCACACATTCACATCATTTTTTTATTTGTGTTTTTTTACTTTGCTACTGTAATTTATAGAGCCCAGTGCTATTAGTCTAGCTGTGTTGGGGACTGGTGTGCTGCTCCTAGTAGTTCACCCCCAGCACCAACCAGAGATCACTTTTTTTTATTATTAATTTTTTTTTTATTTAACTTACTGTTCTTTAATGTGTCCAGTGCTGTTTGCTGTTATTCATAGTAGGGCACCAAACACGTTACACATAGTAGTGACATTGCATTGCAATAAAATCACCTGAGCGATGTTTTTCCGACAGCAATAATATATTCCGTATCCACTACTGCGGCGTTTTGTCTTTGCGTGGGAACCGGCCCTAACCTTTACACGACTTGATTGGCATGTAGACTCCGGACGTTTTAAAGCAGTTTATTACACAAGTTTAGAAATGTAGTGTGATTTGTGCCCTTTACAGCACAAAACGCAACGCTGTGTCAACAACGTATTTTTCAGAGAAATTATTGCCCTTGATCCCCCTCCTGCATGCCCCTGTCCAGGTCGTGGCACCCTTTAAAAAACTTTAAAATCAGTTTTCTGGCCAGAAATGGCTTTTCTAGGTTTTAAAGTTCGCCTTCCCATTGAAGTCTATGGGGTTCGCAAAGTTCGCACTTTTTGGCAGAAGTTCGCGAACTTTTTTTGTGAGGTTCGCTACATCTCTACCCCTGGGGTGATTGAACCCTAGTGGCCACTTTCTCCCCACTATGCTTATTGGTTTGGGGGGGAAAAAGGGCAACAGAGTACCAATGAATGTATAGAACAAAGTTTCGAAAGTCAGATTTGGGGCTTGCTGAGCTGCTACTCACTGATAAAAGCAACTGAGTTTATGTTGGTGGCGTTGTCGTGCCAGGGCAGTATTGCACTGGCATCATAAAGGTTAACAATATTAATTTATGCATCCTCCTGCAGACCCCCTTTGTCTGAAACCCAGAAACTATGTTTTTCCCACAGACTCGACTGAACCATCAGAAATGATATATACCTCAAGAAACATGAAAATATGGCCTACCAGTATTGTGTCCAATTACGCAACCGCCATATTGTTGATGTACACAAAGGGGCACATTCACTAATCCACGAACGATCCAAAGGTGTCCAAATTCGTTTTTTTTTTAATGATCGGTATTTTTGTGACTTTTCCATCGCCGGCGTGACTTTTTCATATATTCCGCTACTTTTTCGTCGCTCTCGTGACTTTTTCGTATATTTTCCGCGACTTTTTCGTCGCCGTTGCGAAAAAATCG
Source organism: Xenopus tropicalis (assembly GCF_000004195.4). Classification (NCBI taxonomy): domain Eukaryota; kingdom Metazoa; phylum Chordata; class Amphibia; order Anura; family Pipidae; genus Xenopus; species Xenopus tropicalis. The sequence goes on along the minus strand of NC_030682.2, from coordinate 149,613,736 downwards.
GATTGGTTTCTCCGCTGTTTACAATCGCTCAATATGAAAAAATCGCGATGGCGATTAAATAGTCGCGCAAAATACGATAAAGTCAAGGCGGCGACGAAAAAGTTGCGACAAATATGAAAAAAGTCGCGACGGCGACGAAAAGACGGCAAAATTTTAGTTTCCAATCCGAATTTTTGCCATTCGGGATTCGAATTCGTGCTTTGGTAAATCTGCCCCAAAGAGTTCCTTTCATTGGTGTCTATTATTTCACATTGTGTTTAGCAGGAGTGCATTGCTTTGTCAATTAACCTAAAGCAATGTGTGATATGACATGAAATCAAACTTTATCTGCTGGTACTGATCAAATGCTCATTGGAAATGTGAGTTCATGGCCTTATCCCTTATCCCTTACCCATATCAAGAAGTGCCTGATCCATTGAGTTCTATAAAGGCATCATAATTATTTGTAAATAGCTACTACACTATCTTAGTTCTTGTTTGATTTCTGTATGTTCTTAACATATATGTTTATTACGATTCAGACACATATGAACAACTCAAGAGAGATCCAACAAGCAACTACAAGAAGAAGGTTATAGACCTTGAGAAGGAAAAGGTCATCAGTCCAGCTTTGTACCGTCGCCTTTACCCAGGCGAAGCCACTCCATGCCTATATGGACTCCCAAAAATACACAAAGAAGGAGCCCCCTTGAGGCCAATTGTCAGCAGCATTAACTGTGTGACTTATAACATTGCTAAATACGTGGCCAACATCTTAGCCCCCTTAGTTGGAAACACAGTACACCACATTCAGAACTCTATGGACTTTGTCAAAAAAGTGCAGGCATTAAAGCTGGAGATCGATGATACAATGGTGTCCTATGACGTAACATCTCTGTTCACATGCATACCCATTACCGAGGCAATTGAAACAGTGAGGAAACGGCTGAAACAAGACACCACCCTCAGCAGCAGAACAAAGCTGACCCCAGAACAAGTTTGTTCCTTACTGGACCTATGTCTCAATACCACTTACTTCAAGCACAAGGAAGTTTTCTATAGACAAAAACATGGCTGTGCCATGGGTTCGCCTGTGTCTCCAATTGTAGCGAACCTTTACATGGAAGAAGTGGAAAAGAAAGCCCTGGACACCTTCAAGGGAACAACACCAAGTCATTGGTTCAGATATGTGGATGACACCTGGGTCAAAATTAAAGCATGCGAGGTTCCAGCCTTCACCAAACACATAAACTCGGTGGACAAAAACATCACGTTCACAAGGGAAGATGTGAAAGACAGCAAACTGGCTTTTTTGGACTGTGCTATAGTTATCAAAGAGGGGAGGGACCTGGATATTGAAGTATACAGGAAACCCACCCCACAGACCAGTACTTGCTGTTTGATTCCCACCACCCTTTGGAACATAAACTGGGTGTAATTAGGACTCTACATCATCGGGCTGAAACTGTGGCATCCAATGCAGAGGCTAAGGAGAAAGAATATAAACATCTAAAAGGAGCTCTGAAAACTTGTGGGTACCCAGACTGGGCCTTCATCAAAACCAAATCAAAGACCAACAGAAAGACCAGACCTACAAATGAAAGGGAGGAACACAGCAGGCGAAACAACATAGTCATTCCATATGTTGCTGGAACATCAGAAAAACTTAGGAGAATTTTCAACAAACATCGCATTCCTGTGTTTTTCAAACCCAGCAACACCCTGAGACAAAAGCTAGTGCACCCTAAAGACCCTACACCCAAGCACATGAAAGTAATGTGGTCTATGCTGTCCAGTGTAGTGAAGACTTATACATTGGGGAGACAAAACAACCTCTCTGTAAGAGAATGGCCCAACATAGGCGGGCAAACTCCTCAGGACAAGACTCAGCAGTCTATCTACACCTCAAAGAAAAAGGTCACTCTTTTGAGGACAGTAACGTGCATATTTTGGACCAAGAGGACAGATGGTTTGAAAGAGGTGTGAAAGAGGCCATTTATGCCAGCTTGGAAAAACCATCCCTGAACAGAGGAGGGGGCCTGCGACACCGCTTGTCACCAACATACAATGGCGCGTTGACATCCTTACCCCGGCAGTTTAACAACAGTTCACACTTCCAGTCATGTACTTTGAAGGATTAACACCTTCATCAATGAGAATCTTGGTACCATTGTGATTGGATCATACCTTCTTACACCTGTCAGTTTCAGCTAACACCTAACTGAACAAGTTCAATGGAACCATTGTGATTGGATGTCTGTGACTCTACTACCATCAAGAGCTTAAATACCGGGGAATTCCCTACCAGTCATTTGAACTGAAGAAGCCACTCGGATGAGTGGTGAAACGTTTTCAAGAAAAACTCAGAAAAGTCCAGTTGCTTTAGACTTAATTCTACTAGATACTGTATATCATGACCTGGATGAATGAGAATCTTCATAGACATGTTTATTATATTTATATACAAATGTATTTCTCATCACTGTGTTTGCTCAAAGTGTCCACCACAGACTCACAGTCACCAGGCTGTGTCAGAACCTCTGGGCAAAAAACTTGATATGGATAGTCAGTGTGTAACTCACTAAGCCTTGTTTTTTTTTACAAAATGAAGCAGCAAGAGGGTAGGTACAGAATAGTACAGAGTAGATCCTGGCACCTGTGACCCAGAGCCTGAGAGCAGCACCAACACCCACTGTTCATTCTCCTGAATTGGGAGATGCAAAAGTGACGGAAGATGAATGACCCAAAGGAGCCAGGAAGAGCCAAAGACAACTCTGGGCAAGGAACTGGGAAGACCCAAATAGACAAGCCCACTAGAAGAAGCTGGGAAGACCAGCAGGAAAGTTAAAGACATCGCGGGACATTTCTGTAAATATTTGGGACAGCGGGATGGGTTGCAAAAATCAGGACTGTCCTGCGTAAAGTGGGACAGTTGGGAGACAGGCTTAGTTTATTAGCCGGGCCCCCTGCCGTCAGTAAGCTGCAGACTTTATAAGGGAGGAGGATGGAAGCTCAGGTGCCTGTAATTCCACCCGCCCCCTATTCTAACCTGCTCTGTAACTTACCGCACCTGACCCAGCCCGCTGTGCCAAGGTATATGCCGGTGCCAGCCCTGCCTTTGATGTCACGAAGGGGATATTGCAGGTGCGGGTCTATAAACAAATGCTGCCGGAGGTGATAGAGGGGAACAGTTAGTTCGTGGTGGGGAGGGCAGCTGGAAGAGCTCGGCCTACACTCTCCTGCAACCCACATATTTGCTGTGCGTGTTGCCCCGAAGCTGCCCGACCTGTGGGTCCCGCAGGGTTTCGATCCAGCCTGCACTTCACTACCTGCATTGTCTTCCCTCTAACAGCTTTCTGTGCTGTACATTTGTCAGTGAGGTTAAGTCCCGGTAAAGCCACATGGGGATTGGATGGGCTAAAGGGGAAGTTCAAAATTTACCAAACCAATCCCTGTGCTGCTGTACCGGGACTTAAACTTCAGTGACAAACACTCAGTACCATATGCTGCGTTGGGGAAAGAACATGTGTAACCCACCTTTCTGTCACACTGACCCACGTGCAGGCCTGGACTGGGAGTCAAAATAGGCCCTGGCATTTCAAGTACACAGGGGCTCAGACTGCCCCCCACCCAGCCCAATAAATAGTGACCTTACAGCCCCCCTGGCATTCCCAGTACCCAGAGGCACAAACAGCCACCCCAGCCCAATAAATAGTGACTGTCTGTGGCACCTTACAGCCCCCCTGGCATTCCCAGTACCCAGAGGCACAAACAGCCCCCCCAGCCCAATAAATAGTGACTGTCTGTGGCACCTTACAGCCCCCCTGGCATTCCCAGTACCCAGAGGCACAAACAGCCCCCCCAGCCCAATAAATAGTGACTGTCTGTGGCACCTTACAGCCCCCCTGGCATTCCCAGTACCCAGAGGCACAAACAGCCCCCCCCAGCCCAATAAATAGTGACTGTCTGTGGCACCTTACAGCCCCCCTGGCATTCCCAGTACCCAGAGGCACAAACAGCCCCCCCCAGCCCAATAAATAGTGACTGTCTGTGGCACCTTACAGCCCCCCTGGCATTCCCAGTACCCAGAGGCACAAACAGCCCCCCCAGCCCAATAAATAGTGACTGTCTGTGGCACCTTACAGCCCCCCCTGGCATTCCCAGTACCCAGAGGCACAAACAGCCCCCCCAGCCCAATAAATAGTGACTGTCTGTGGCACCTTACAGCCCCCCTGGCATTCCCAGTACCCAGAGGCACAAACAGCCCCCCCCCCCAGCCCAATAAATAGTGACTGTCTGTGGCACCTTACAGCCCCCCTGGCATTCCCAGTACCCAGAGGCATAAACAGCCCCCCCCAGCCCAATAAATAGTGACTGTCTGTGGCACCTTACAGCCCCCTGGCATTCCCAGTACCCAGAGGCACAAACAGCCCCCCCCAGCCCAATAAATAGTGACTGTCTGTGGCACCTTACAGCCCCCCCTGGCATTCCCAGTACCCAGAGGCACAAACAGCCCCCCCCAGCCCAATAAATAGTGACTGTCTTTGGCACCTTACAGCCCCCCTGGCATTCCCAGTACCCAGAGGCACAAACAGCCCCCCCCCAGCCCAATAGTGACTGTCTGTGGCACCTTACAGCCCCCCTGGCATTCCAAGTACCCAGAGGCACAAACAGCCCCCCCCCGAGCCCAATAGTGACTGTCTGTGGCACCTTACAGCCCCCCTGGCATTCCCAGTACCCAGAGGCACAAACAGCCCCCCCAGCCCAATAAATAGTGACTGTCTGTGGCACCTTACAGCCCCCCTGGCATTCCCAGTACCCAGAGGCACAAACAGCCCCCCCCAGCCCAATAAATAGTGACTGTCTGTGGCACCTTACAGCCCCCCTGGCATTCCCAGTACCCAGAGGCACAAACAGCCCCCCCAGCCCAATAAATAGTGACTGTCTGTGGCACCTTACAGCCCCCCCGGCATTTGCCAGAATCCACAGATTGCCAGTACAAAATGGAAATATTTTAACATGTGAACATAAACACAAACACAACACAAACATACCTGTAAGGCAGTAGGGAGAGCGCTGCCACATTCAGCTCCATCACAAGGCCGCAGCCCAGCTCCATTACAACAGGCAGGTAATTCAGCATATATCCATTAACATATTACAGGATTTATAAAACTGTAAGGAAATGCAGCATAGTTGGAATACATGACATATAACCATATACCAATCTCAGCACAGTACAATGGGCACATCTCAACAATCAGCAAATTTTTGACCACACCCACTTTTGTGGCCACGCCCCAATTACCACACCCCATTAAAAAAAATACTCCTTTTATATAGATGAAATGGCAGGATCAGACACAAATGTGCTATACCCTCATACTGTACTACCTAAGGAAAACAATATAGCAACTCCTACAAATAAATACAAATATAGAGAGAAGGCAGTCAGTTATAAGTGAGTTCTAACTATGTACCAGTTTTGCCCCCCCATACACAGTACCCCCCATACACAGTAGCCCCCAATACACAGGTGCCCCCATACACAGTAGCCCCCAATACACAGGTTCCCCCATACACAGTAGCCTCCCTATACACAGTACCCCCATACACACTAGCCCCCCATACACAGGTGCCCCCCATACACAGTAGCCCCCTATACACAGTAGCCCCCCCATACACAGTACCCCCATATACAGTAGCCCCCCATAAACAGTGCCCCTATACACAGTAGCCCCCTCATACACAGTACCCCCATACACAGTAATCCCCCATAAACTGTGCCCCCTATACACAGTGCCCCCCTATACACAGTAGCCCCCCATACACAGTATAGTTACATAGTTACATAGTTACATAGGGTTGAAAAAAGACCATTGTCCATCAAGTTCAACCCATCCAAGTAAACCCAGCACACCTAACCCACACCTACCAATCTATACACTCACATACATACACTATAAATACAACCAGTAATACTAACTGTAGATATTAGTATCACAATAGCCTTGGATATTCTGATTGTTCAAAAACTCATCCAGGCCCCTCTTATAGGCATTAACAGAGTCTGCCATTACCCCATCACTAGGAAGGGCATTCCCCAACCCCCTCACTGCCCTCACCGTGAGGAACCCCCTACCCAACATCCCCCGGCAGGGCATTCCCCAACCCCCTCACTGCCCTCACCGTGAGGAACCCCCTACCCAACATCCCCCGGCAGGGCATTCCCCAACCCCCTCACTGCCCTCACCGTGAGGAACCCCCTACCCAACATCCCCCGGCAGGGCATTCCCCAACCCCCTCACTGCCCTCACCGTGAGGAACCCCCTACCCAACATCCCCCGGCAGGGCATTCCCCAACCCCCTCACTGCCCTCACCGTGAGGAACCCCCTACCCAACATCCCCCGGCAGGGCATTCCCCAACCCCCTCACTGCCCTCACCGTGAGGAACCCCCTACCCAACATCCCCCGGCAGGGCATTCCCCAACCCCCTCACTGCCCTCACCGTGAGGAACCCCCTACCCAACATCCCCCGGCAGGGCATTCCCCAACCCCCTCACTGCCCTCACCGTGAGGAACCCTCTACCCAACATCCCCCGGCAGGGCATTCCCCAACCCCCTCACTGCCCTCACTGTGAGGAACCCCCTACCCAACATCCCCCGGCAGGGCATTCCCCAACCCCCTCACTGCCCTCACCGTGAGGAACCCCCTACCCAACATCCCCCGGCAGGGCATTCCCCAACCCCCTCACTGCCCTCACCGTGAGGAACCCTCTACCCAACATCCCCCGGCAGGGCATTCCCCAACCCCCTCACTGCCCTCACCGTGAAAAACCACCTACGCTGCATCAAATGGAAGCTCTGTTCCTCTAATCTATAGGGGGGACCTCTGGTGCGCTGATTGTTTTTATGGGAAAAAAGAACCCCCCCATCTGCCTATAATCCCCTCTAATGTACTTGTACAGAGTAATCATGTCCCCTCGCAAGCGCCTCTTTTCCAGAGAAAACAACCCCAACCTCGACAGTCTCACCTCATAGTTTAAAACCAGTTTAGTTGCCCCCCCATACACAGTACCCCCCATAAACAGTGTCCCCCATACACAGTACCCCCCCATAAACAGTGTCCCCCATACACAGTAGCCCCCCATAAACAGTGTCCCCCATACACAGTAGCCCCCCATACACAGTAGCCCCCCATACACAGTGCCCCCCATACACAGTGCCCCCATACACAGTAGCCCTCCTTACACAGTACCCCCCCATACACAGTACCCCCCCATAAACAGTGTCCCCCATACACAGTAGCCCAACCATAAACAGTGCCCCCTATACATAGTAGCCCCCCCATACACAGTACCCCCCCATAAACAGTGTCCCCCATACACAGTAGCCCAACCATAAACAGTGCCCCCTATACATAGTAGCCCCCCCCATACACAGTACCCCCACAGGCGCTCTGCCTTCTTCTACGACTTCTCTCCTTATGCGGCGGTGCCAGGCCCTTTTATAAGGTTGTGCCCCGTGCGTAATGACGTCACACGTACGCACGGTGCGCAACCTTATAAAAGGGCCTGCGCGCTGTACAAGGAGCCGCATAACGAGCAACGCCGCAGTAGAAGCCGGAACGTCCTGCTCCAGCCAGCGCATCCTGCTGTGCTGGCTAGTTCCATGAATGCCCCGCAACGCGAGACATTCATGGAGACAAATAACCTTTCAACTATTAAACTTGTGAGGTGATTAGAGCAGTGACAGCCATTTTAGCTCTTGTGGGGAGCTGATGCACTGAGGGGCCAGACCAAATGACAGAACATACAGGGGGGGTTAGGGAAAGTCCATTTAGGATTCTGCTCAGTGGCTATGATTTTTACACATAAGTTTGCTGGTCTGTCAGAAACTATTTAGAACCTAATAAACAGTAAAACATACAAACATATATGTTGCACTCCCAGTCAGTATATTGGTACAATCCAAATGATTTTTCCCATCAGGAGTTTTACCTCCTGCAGAGATATTTGGCCAATATTCATATATTTAAGTTACCGGTGTTCCACATGTACCAGAGCTCCCGCCCCCCCTTCCCAAGTCCACAGCTCCATGACAGCAGGGGGGCCGGCTAATCTAAAGGGGGCCATACATGGGCAGATTTAAACTGCTGATTTGAGTCCTTAAGAGCGGATCAGATTAGCCTTTCATCCACCTTAGTTTGCATATCGGGCCAAACGAGTGGATCTTAGCACATATGGCCACCTTAATGGAGCACTGTAGGGCCCCCCTTGATTAATAAGTGTAACCCTTTCTTGGCACACTCACTTATTTTGGGCTGTATACTTGTTTAAACAGGAGTTTTGGTCCCCTTTGCAAATAGTGAAAGGTACTGGGAACTGGGATTTTAGCGCAGTGCCGCCACCTAGTGGACACTGAGGAGCACACCTCAAGGGGATTTCTACTAGGAAATAATCACACACAGTTTGCAGCAAATATCAACTTTATATAACGGAGTAAAAATAAAATAGTATTAACATGCAAACAGTAATAACCCTGCTTTGGAAACCTGTGGGGGTTTAACCACTACTGGCTCAGTCTCTCTGGGGACTCAGTCCCACACTTCCCTCCTGGGGGAAATACCCTTTCCCAGTTCAGTCCCTTCTCTAGAGCTCTTTCCCCAGGTAGCGCTACCTGCCCCAAAGTACCTCTCCCTTTGGAATAGGCAGTTGCTCCCAAGTAGCCCCGAGAAACACCTGTCCCATACCCCCCAACAGTCCCGCTTTTCATGGCGCATCCCGCTGTCCTGGATAGTTCCATGAATGTCCCGCATTGCGGGATGCGCTGGCTGGAGCTGGACGTTCAGACTTCCCTGGCGGCTTTACTCCTTATGCGGCTCCTCTCCTTATACAGCGTGACAGGCCCTTTTATAAGGTTGCGCCTGTGGGTACGCGTGATGTCATTACGCGTGGGCGCAACCTTATAAAAGGGCCTGTCGCCGCCACATAAGGAGAGGAGCTGCAGATGAAGGAGGAGCTCCTGTGGGGGGTACTGTGTATGGGGGGGTACTGTGTATGGGGGGGTACTGTGTATGGGGTCTACTGTGTATAGGGGGCACTGTGTATGGGGGGCTACTGTGTATGGGGGGCTACTGTGTATAGGGGCACTGTGTATAGGGGCACTGTGTATGGGGGGCTACTGTGTATGGGGGACACTGTGTGTGGTGGGGCTCCTGTGTATTGGGGGTACTGTGTATGGGGGCAAAACTGGTACATAGTTATAACTCACTTATAACTGACTGCCTTCTCTCTATATTTGTATTTATGTGTAGGAGTTGCTATATTGTTTTCTTTAGGTAGTACAGCATGAGGGTATAACATTTGCGTCTGATCCCGCCATTTCATCTATATAAAAGGAGTATTTTTTTTAAAAATGGGGTGTGGTAATTGGGGCGTGGGCAAAAAAAAATTTGCCGCGCTGCGCGCACCAAAACTTTTTGTCCCTCGTTTCATTTTTCAAATGTTAGAAGTTATGCTGGCCTCACACAGGGGCCACACACAGGAGACTCTATATCAGGGGTGGCCAAAACGTTGATTGCAGTCCACCAGTCGACCCCCTGTGGATTTCTGGTGGACCATGTCTAAGCCTGGAAATGCGGATGTGCAGCAGATTTATTGGGTATGCCTACGTACACTGTGTCCATGGGCGTCCACAGAAGGGGGCAAGAGGGGGCACTTGCCCCCCCCTGGAAAAGTAGCATAAAAAACAAAAACCTTACTCAGTTTCTGCAGTCCCCTCAAGCCCGTTTTTGCTGTGCTCCGATTGGATCTTTCTTCTTGTGGATTCTCCAATCAGAGCACAGCTTCCTTGACAGACAGTAAAATTGACCAATCAGAGCACACATGCACACAGGGATCGGGAGATTTTGCAAACTGGAAACAGAAATAAAGACTGAAAAGAAGAATCTGCCCCTGTAACTTTACCTGAGAACCAACTCTCAACTTTTGCTGCAGTTTTCATCCCACAGGTACTATACCCAGGTACTATACACAGGCACTATACCCAGGCACTATACCCAGGCACTATACCCAGGCACTATACCCAGGCACTATACCCAGGCACTATACCCAGGCGCTATACCCAGGCGCTATACCCAGGTACTATACCCAGGCACTATACCCAGGCACTATACCCAGGCACTATACACAGGCACTATACACAGGCACTATACCCAGGCACTATACCCAGGCACTATACCCAGGCACTATACCCAGGCACTATACCCAGGCACTATACCCAGGCACTATACCCAGGCACTATACCCAGGTACTATACACAGGCACTATACCCAGGCACTATACACAGGTACTATACCCAGGTACTATACCCAGGCACTATACCCAGGCACTATACCCAGGCACTATACACAGGTACTATACCCAGGTACTATACACAGGTACTATACCCAGGCACTATACACAGGTACTATACCCAGGTACTATACACAGGCACTATACCCAGGCACTATACACAGGCACTATACACAGGCACTATACCCAGGCACTATACCCAGGCACTATACCCAGGCACTATACACAGGCACTATACCCAGGCACTATACCCAGGCACTATACCCAGGCACTATACCCAGGCACTATACACAGGCACTATACCCAGGCACTATACCCAGGCACTATACCCAGGCACTATACCCAGGCACTATACCCAGGTACTATACACAGGCACTATACCCAGGCACTATACACAGGCACTATACACAGGCACTATACCCAGGCACTATACCCAGGCACTATACCCAGGCACTATACACAGGCACTATACCCAGGTACTATACACAGGCACTATACCCAGGCACTATACCCAGGCACTATACCCAGGCACTATACACAGGCACTATACCCAGGCACTATACACAGGCACTATACCCAGGCACTATACCCAGGTACTATACACAGGCACTATACACAGGTACTATACCCAGGTACTATACACAGGCACTATACACAGGTACTATACACAGGCACTATACACAGGTACTATACCCAGGTACTATACACAGGCACTATACACAGGCACTATACACAGGTACTATACACAGGCACTATACCCAGGCACTATACACAGGCACTATACACAGGTACTATACACAGGTACTATACCCAGGTACTATACCCAGGTACTATACAGTTCTAAAGAATCACTAGCTGACATTAAATTGTTTTTTGCCTGACCTGACATCTATAATAATATATAATCTATCCCCTACCCTAACACATGGAGGGTAAGTTAACTCTTTCCCTCTGAAAAAGCTCATTGTGTGTTTATATATGTGTTGTTGTTTTTTGCACTTACTATTTTTTTTTTTTTTGTCATTGTTTTGTTCATTTATAGTAAGTTACAGTGGGGCCAATGTTGTGTATCAGTGCCAGTGTTATAGTGCCAGGGCCTGAATATCTGCCATCTGTACCCACTGCTTCTCACTGTATATAATGTGCTGGGTTTGTAAATACAGACTGCGTCTCACTGTATATAATGGGGAGTCAGTACCCACTGCCTTTCTTGCTATAAAACTAACATAAACACATCTAAAGGGGTGGTTCACTTTTAAGTTAACCTTTAGTATGTTATAAAATGGCCTATTCCTAGCAACTTTGCAATTGGTCTTCCTAATTAATTTTTTTGAATAATTTGCCTTTCTCTTCTGCCTCTATACAGATTTCAAATGGGGGCCAAAAAATATTGCTCTGTGAGGCTACAATTTTATTATTATTATAATTTTGTATTACTTATTTTTCCAAGTAGGCCCCTTAACTATTCATATTCCCATCTCTTGTTTAAATCACTAACTGGTTGCTAGGGTAAATAAGACCCTAGCAACCAGATAGCTGCTGAAATACCAAATGGAGAGCTGCTGAACAAAAAGCTAAATAACTGAAAAAAATTAAAAATAAAAAATAAAAGTGAATTCGAATGCGAACTACCCCTTTAAGCTAACTGATCACAAACACAAATGTTTGCAGATCCCCTAACAGAAGTGCGCGTATGAATACTTTTACTACTAATACTAAACATTTTAGGGTAAAAAAAAAAAGCACCCCCACCCACACTTTTGTACAGTATCCCTGAGAGTCAGTGGGAACGGCAAGAGGTAGTTGGGAGGTTAATTTTTTACGCCAGCAGTGAATCCACTAAGTGTCACATTAGCTGTAGGTCAGTCTGTGTATGGGCCATATTTAGCCTCCCCTAGTATCATCCTGCAAAAAAAAAAAAAATATATATATATTTATCTGTTGCAGGATGATGCTAGCTTACTTGCCCCCCCTTGGAAAATTTTCTACGGACGCCCATGACTGTGTCGCATACAACGGGGGGAAAAGTCTAGGCACCCCTGCTCTAACTTTTCTTCAGATGGATCACTCACTGGGACCCGCAGGGGGTAAAGGCATCTGACCACAGTGTAGCAGATCTCTCTTTACAGCTGCACAGTATTACTGTCACTGCTTACTGGATGGTCTCTGTCTCAACTCAGGCAAAACAACAGGGGCCCCTTTATAACCTGCTGGGCCCGCCCCTGATTTTTGGCTCCAAACCTAGGCACACCTTCTCTCCCAACAGGGCACTGGGGCATCCAGCCAATCGGGTTCCTCCCCAGTCTGTAGCCGGGCGGATGATGTCACAGACTGAGAAACAGGGGAAAGAGTTCTCTGATCCCCTACACAAGCAAAACCATTAATAAATTAAATTGCATTAAAAGCTGTTTCATAATAAAAAAAAAATAAAATATATATACTGTATATATATTATTGATGTGCGGGCCGGCGGCGGTGACATATGGGTATAGTCCATACCTACCCTGTGCCTTATGGGGTGCCGTTTGTCTAAAGTCCATTTTGTCTACAAAAATACATTCTGAATACAAAGAACAATCCCCAGTACACAGAATGAATGTGTGGCCATATACACTGGTAACAAATATGAAAGACATAATTCTGTGACTATTTTATGCACAAAAGGATATAATTATATTACAAACTCCATTCTGTAAATTTTAACAAGCATTCTGTCTCACAAATGTATAACATCCAGACAACAGTACAAATTTTAAACAAATGTAAAACAAAACTTTGCACAAAATATATAATGGTGCATATTCCAAGCTAGATTTTATGACAAAAGAGATGCTTGTGACAAAAAGGAAGATTCTATAGCACAGAATTCATTCTATCAACAAAATGAATACTCAGTTCTACAAAACTGATAAAATATCCATTCTGTGTGTAGGGACCCATAGGGTTAAGCTCCCTATGGCTTTACCCCTACCTCTTCATACCTTTACTGTTATTGGGCAAAGCCCTTCTTCTTCAGTTTCAGTTAAGCAACTGTATTCCTCATAGGTTTATACAGGTTGACCACACCCCCTTCAGACTAATATAGTGTCTGTTAGGAGGGTGTGTCTTTCTCTTTTGGCTGCAATCTGTGTCCCAATCAGAGCTCCATCTGAGCCTGGGACCAGACATAGGCCCAGAAGCATTCTGTACCCTAGGGGACCTTATACCCCTAGTGAAAGTCGGGGACAGGGCCCCGTGAATGAGAACAAGCCAGTACAGTAGAGATATTTCATAGCACCCTCTAGGAGAGGTGAGCGCAGTTAGCCTATCTAGAAAGGGCAGCCATTTGATCCACCAAAGGAGAATAAAGGGTTTAGTCTACCCAGGCTCTTTATGCCTTGCTGCAGGGACTCCAATTAAGGCAAAGGGATTCAGGTTAGTATATACCCCTGAACCAAGGCCGGTTGGCAGGATCCGTTCCAGTAAAGGGCATCCAACCTGGGTTATCAGCTAATACCCCTGCATATCTCCACTGTGGGTAATACTGTTCCTAAAGATGAAAACTGCTAATGCTCAATTTTACCATCTATACTGCTGTGTCTTGTGAGTATATGACAACCCTGACTAACACCTTTGGTGTATACCAATAAATCTGTATTTGGTATTTTCTTATGTGTTTACCATAAGAACTCTCTGGCGTCCATATTTATCATTGCACCACACAAACCTCAGATAGTTGTAGTTTAACAACACCCTCAGCTCCTAAATCTTCTCCCACTTAGCAGAGGCCCATGTCTAAGTATTAGGGGTCGCATGTAACACATGCTCTGCCATACACTACTAGTCTGGATTTGCCTTTTCTAAGTCAAAAATGTGTTACATGTGAAACAACACTGTCAGTCAAATTACTGAACAATAAGAAGCAAGTATATTCATTATCCAATAACATGCAAGTTTTAATTGAAGTCCATTTACTGGTCTTTCTTCCCACTGTTTGAATTGTTTCTATAAAGTGTTGACCCCCCCCCACACACACATACAGGTTCTGAAATGGAATGTCTTACAGGTGAATGAGAACTATAAGGGTGAAGACAAACAGAGCTACTAGTATCAGCTACTTTTTCACGGCTACTAAACTCCAGAAAATCCCCTGCCATAGACAATACTGAGAATTGCCTCTGCTAAAACACACGTAGCGACAGTTATCAGTAAATTATCAGCATTGTCTATTTTAGTAGTGACTACAAGTAGCTGCTACTAGTAGCTCCGTGTGTCTTCAGCCCAAAGGCTGGGGGAATGGGACATGAGACACCCCCCATGTTTGGTATCATTTTTATCACCCCCATATGGGGTAAGACAAACCCCTATTGTCATAATAATATTGGGTACTGGCAAGTACCAATATTATATGACCAGAAACGGGCAGGAGAAGTACAGCTCTATACAGGGGGGTCCTGTGACAGACCCCCCGGGCACTCCCTCCTCATGAATACAGTAATGAGGGAGGGGCCCAGCAGTAGGATAAAAAAGGGCACAGACCCAGGTGCCAGTTCACTCATGTTTGGGGCATCCATGTTCTGTTGGAGTTCACTGTTTCTAAACTCCGGCCTCAGGAGGGCACAAGATCCCGGTAACGTTTCTCTGTGTTTTTATCCCCTTTTATTTGACTGTTTTGCATGTACATGTCTCTTTTGTAACATCTGTTTAATGCACTGTTTACCCTGTAATATTAAATATAAAAATTAATAAGTTCTGTCCTTTGGCTCTATATCAGTTCCCATGTAACTTGTATGACTGCTCAGGCCTAGAGGGGTACTAATTGCTTGGCTGTGTGTGCTAATTAGCTAGGGGGCTGTCAGTAGGACAGTGTGTGTGTAAATTAACCCTGTGGCTGCTGGTGTGTGTGTGTGGAAGTAGTAGAACTATCCCTCACTGCAGTAGGAACGTTTATGTATGATATATTTGGGTAACTAGGTTTCTATTGCCTGTTAAGGATAGATGGTGGCAGCGAATAGTTGTATTTGGGGCGGTGGTTTGTTTGGGGGTGCTTGATGTTAGTCTAACCTGTGTGAAAGGTGACTGTGCGTAACCCCTTGTTCCCCGTCTGGGTGTTAGGCACGTCTGTGAGTGGCGTTTTCCTTGACACTGTGCTGGCTAATGCTCATTCATGGGGCCCTGTCCCAGACTTTAGATGGTAGATGACTCTTATTACTGGGGCCTTGTGCCTCCAGGCTCAGTGGTCTGATACCTGAGACAGAGGCAGTCAAAGAGGGAGACACTCCCCCTTACAAGGCACTATATAGTCTGCAAGGGGAGTGGTCAACCAGGACTAAACCTATAAGGGATAGTGTTTTAACAGTAACCTGAGTATAGAGGGCTCTGCCCAATAACAGTACAGATAATGAAAGGTAGGGGTATAAAGGCATAGGGCACTTAACTCTATGGGTCCCTACACTTAATATCTGGGTTGGATTTGCTCCTTTTTGGGTGGGTGATTGGGTGGGTGGTGGCCACTTCCTTTGGTGCTTAATATTGTAACCAGGGTTGCCAGGTTGGCAGTTTTTCCGCCACATTGGGCTACAATTTTAAAGCCCAGGCGCAGTTCGAAAGTACAAACCCCCACGGTACAGATTTGGGCTGGTGTTTGGGGTCTTGGTGGGTTTGTAGTTTATAATATAGACAAAGGTTTTTCCCCCCAGGGTACTTGCGCATTTCTTTCCCTAGTGACATGCTGGTACCAGTGCATGCTGGGAAATGTAGTTCGTATCTAACAATTACCCTACAGCTGTAGATCTCAAAACAAAACCGACACAGTTTTACCCCATATTATGTTTATTAATATCAGCGGGATACACAGGGCAATAATGCTCATATCTGCCCGCAGCTTGGGGGCATCACAGGACGGAGCCTCTCAGCAGGACCAATAGGAACCCGAGGGGCAGCCCCAGCGCAGGGTAACTGTATTTTACCCCAGGGGCGCCGCTGACATTGCACAGGTCGGTGTTGCAGCAGGAAGTGGTAATGGTGAGCCCAAGAATAGTGGTGCTTCCTGGGGTGCAGCTGGGGAAGCAGGTTTTATCAATGGTTGTTTTACCCGCTGTACAATGACAGAGATATCAGTGTTAGTTTCTGCCTCATCAGCAAATCCCCCCCGACTCCTTCTTGCCTTACCCTACACTCACTCCCGCACTCACTGGCACTGTACCAGCTTCTTGCCTTACCCTACACGCACTCCCGCACTCACTGGCACTGTACCAGCTTCTTGCCTTACCCTACACACACTCCCGCACTCACTGGCACTGTACCAGCTTCTTGCCTTACCATACACGCACTCCCGCACTCACTGGCACTGTACCAGCTTCTTGCCTTACCCTACACGCACTCCCGCACTCACTGGCACTGTACCAGCTTCTTGCCTTACCATACACGCACTCCCGCACTCACTGGCACTGTACCAGCTTCTTGCCTTACCATACACGCACTCCCGCACTCACTGGCACTGTACCAGCTTCTTGCCTTACCCTACACGCACTCCCGCACTCACTGGCACTGTACCAGCTTCTTGCCTTACCCTACACACACTCCCGCACTCACTGGCACTGTACCAGCTTCTTGCCTTACCCTACACACACTCCCGCACTCACTGGCACTGTACCAGCTTCTTGCCTTACCATACACACACTCCCGCACTCACTGGCACTGTACCAGCTTCTTGCCTTACCATACACGCACTCCCGCACTCACTGGCACTGTACCAGCTTCTTGCCTTACCCTACACACACTCCCGCACTCACTGGCACTGTACCAGCTTCTTGCCTTACCATACACGCACTTCCGCACTCACTGGCACTGTACAAGCTTCTTGCCTTACCATACACGCACTTCCGCACTCACTGGCACTGTACCAGCTTCTTGCCTTACCCTACACTCACTCCCGCACTCACTGGCACTGTACAAGCTTCTTGCCTTACCCTACACACACTCCCGCACTCACTGGCACTGTACCAGCTTCTTGCCTTACCCTACACGCACTCCCGCACTCACTGGCACTGTACCAGCTTCTTGCCTTACCATACACACACTTCTGCACTCACTGGCACTGTACCAGCTTCTTGCCTTACCATACACACACTTCTGCACTCACTGGCACTGTACCAGCTTCTTGCCTTACCCTACACACACTTCTGCACTCACTGGCACTGTACCAGCTTCTTGCCTTACCATACACACCATTCCGCACTCACTGGCACTGTACCAGCTTCTTGCCTTACCATACACACCATTCCGCACTCACTGGCACTGTACCAGCTTCTTGCCTTACCATACACACCATTCCGCACTCACTGGCACTGTACCAGCTTCTTGCCTTACCATACACACCATTCCGCACTCACTGGCACTGTACCAGCTTCTTGCCTTACCATACACACCATTCCGCACTCACTGGCACTGTACCAGCTTCTTGCCTTACCATACACACCATTCCGCACTCACTGGCACTGTACCAGCTTCTTGCCTTACCATACACACCATTCCGCACTCACTGGCACTGTACCAGCTTCTTGCCTTACCATACACACACTTCTGCACTCACTGGCACTGTACCAGCTTCTTGCCTTACCCTACACACACTTCTGCACTCACTGGCACTGTACCAGCTTCTTGCCTTACCCTACACACACTTCTGCACTCACTGGCACTGTACCAGCTTCTTGCCTTACCATACACGCACTCCCGCACTCACTGGCACTGTACCAGCTTCTTGCCTTACCCTACACGCACTCCCACACTCACTGGCACTGTACCAGCTTCTTGCCTTACCCTACACACACTCCCGCACTCACTGGCACTGTACCAGCTTCTTGCCTTACCCTACACACACTCCCGCACTCACTGGCACTGTACCAGCTTCTTGCCTTACCCTACACACACTCCCGCACTCACTGGCACTGTACCAGCTTCTTGCCTTACCCTACACACACTCCCGCACTCACTGGCACTGTACCAGCTTCTTGCCTTACCCTACACACACTTCTGCACTCACTGGCACTGTACCAGCTTCTTGCCTTACCCTACACACACTTCTGCACTCACTGGCACTGTACCAGCTTCTTGCCTTACCCTACACACACTTCTGCACTCACTGGCACTGTACCAGCTTCTTGCCTTACCCTACACACACTTCTGCACTCACTGGCACTGTACCAGCTTCTTGCCTTACCCTACACGCACTCCCGCACTCACTGGCACTGTACCAGCTTCTTGCCTTACCATACACACACTTCTGCACTCACTGGCACTGTACCAGCTTCTTGCCTTACCATACACACACTTCTGCACTCACTGGCACTGTACCAGCTTCTTCCCTTACCCTACACACACTCCCGCACTCACTGGCACTGTACCAGCTTCTTGCCTTACCATGCACACACTTCCACAGTCACTAGCACTGTACCAGCTTCTTGCCTTACCATACACGCACTTCCACAGTCATTAGCACTGTACCAGCTTCTTGCCTTACCATACACACACTTCCGCACTAACTAGCACTGTACCAGCTTCTTGCCTTATGCTGCTTCTGTGTGCCATACTCTGCCTGCCCTATGCTGCCTGTGTGTGCCATACTCTGCCTGCCCTACCCTGCCTGTGTGTGCCATACTCTGCCTGTCCTACCCTGCCTGTGTGTGCCATACTCTGCCTTCCCTTTGCTGCCTGTGTGTGCCATACTCTGCCTGCCCTATGCTGCCTGTGTGTGCCATACTCTGCCTTCCCTTTGCTGCCTGTGTGTGCCATACTCTGCCTGCCCTATGCTGCCTGTGTGTGCCATACTCTGCCTTCCCTACCCTGCCTGTGTGTGCCATACTCTGCCTTCCCTTTGCTGCCTGTGTGTGCCATACTCTGCCTTCCCTTTGCTGCCCGTGTGTGCCATACTCTGCCTTCCCTTTGCTGCCTGTGTGTGCCATACTCTGTGTGTGCCATACT